>NC_134701.1:189871100-190171100 GCF_043290135.1 Rhipicephalus microplus
CCTTCCGCACGAAGGTTTGTTAGCATGCATTGATGAATGCATTGACAGTTTCGGCGCGGTGCCATTTCAGAACACCACGGGTATTTCGTCCAAAGGTTTCTTGGAACTTTTATCTTTGTACATCACATCAACGTTTGTAGAATGGAACGGAAAAACATATATACAGAAAGAAGGTGTCTCGATAGGATCGTCCATAGCTCCTTTTCTAAGTGACTTGCTATTAGCCAAATTTGATAGGGCATTGAATGTGAAGCTTGGTGAACTATCTGTAGTAAAGACCTTTCGGTATGTGGATGATTATCTGTTAATTTTGAGGTGTGATTTAGAGACCTTTCATTCCAAGGTCATGCAGGTGTTGCAAATCTTTCGCGAATGCCTCTATCCACTTGTGGTGACGCACGAGATGCCGGAAAGGGATAGCATCCGCTTTCTTGACCTAAAGATTTCTTTTTCGGAGAACCACACGTGCTGGTGTTACGAGCCTCGCTCGCAGAAGCCTGTTCTTCCGTTCTCGTCTGCGCATAGCAAATTAGTAAAGAGAGGCATTGTTCAATCATGTTTTCACAATGCTTTAGAGAGGTCGTGTCACCACGTCTTAGAAGCTAGTCTCTTGGCACAGTCGGAGCGCCTAGAAAGAGAAGGGTACCCTCGCACTTTGCTCATTTCCGTGGCGGAGGCAATCCACAGAAAAAGGAAACGATTGGGCACTGTTTGCAACAGTGATGGCACCACAGCGGAGAAGAGGGAAAAGGTAGCGGTTATTCCGTACATGCATTCTGTGTCACACCGCCTAAAGAAAATAGGACAGCGCCTCAATGTGAAAGTGGTCTTCAGTGCCCCTGATAAGTTGTCCCAGTTGACAAACAGGACCTGCCCCGTAAAGAGTATGAGAAAAAAGTGTATGGTGAGGCACAGAACGCAGTTTGTGGACTGCGCGTTAGGCGTCGTTTACAGGACCCCTTTTTCTTGCGGTGCATGTTATGTGGGCCAGACGGGCAGATGCCTTAACGATCGCTTACGGGAACATGCCAACAATGTTCGTGGCGGAAAAGATGGCTTCTTAGCGCAACACGTGAGCACGTGTGGGTGCACTCCGTTGTTTGAAAAAACAACAGTTCTATGCAAGATTAAAGAGGAAAACGTGCGTATAATTTATGAGGCTGCTCAAATGGAGCTTGAAAGCAGCGCATGTGTAAGCAAGCCTTCAGTTGCCCTTTCAGATAAAGAGATATGTTTCTTGAGATGCGAGGGTAGGCGCAGCAGGCATGGCGTCAGTTGATAATTTGTATCTTAAAATACGTCATTTTTTTCACTCTTTGTGCTCCATTGCATATTAACGGTCTTCCCGTCAATAAAATTTTAGTTGGAAGTCAGCGCTTGTCTCGTCCCTTTCTTGTCTTTTGTGCATTTTTCGCGCTGCTAAAACCCAAGTATGCCATACCAACTAGCCCAGTCAACCGCTCTATTACGTTACATTTCTAGTCAAACGGGCTCTTTTCTCTGTGTTCCTTTACATCCATCCGTGGTGATCACCCTCATCGCCATCGCAACATGTCGCGCTCGCGCCTTTACCTTTTGCATTCGCTCGAAGCAGCTGCCCCCGGAGGTGAAGCTTGTTTTTGGTGGTTTCCAGCCCTCGAATGGCCATGGCACGAGGGTGTGCAAGATACTCAGGGCGGAATGGCTCCGGCAAGCAAGAATGTACAGGGATGCACTGTTCCTTCCTCTTCTCCATGATCAACATGTCATGCACAAGAAAACAAGATGGCGAGAATACACAGGCCGCATTGACCACGTGGTAGACTATCTTTGGCAAGCTGAATTACGGAGGCTCCGGTCCCAGTTTTCAACGACGCGACGTGGCTCTACTGGCGTCGTTCATACGTATGGTGACATAGCCCTCCCAGACTTCGTCAGGAAGACGTTGGGTCTAGGTCCAAAGTTCGCGGTTGAGAAGAGGCGGACACCTACTGAACTTTTGGCCACTGTGCGCCAGGTCGCGAACTGTGCTCCACCAGAAGACACCGACAGATGCGTCTCAGAAGGCCTCGACGTTCTTTTACGGGGTAAGCCAGCTAACAGTGGCGTACCAGTAGGTAAAGTTGCTGCTTACCTCATAGACAATGCTCTTTGTGTGGTACCTTCGGACAAAGAGGGAGGGTTTGCTGTGTTACCGAGAGGCCTGTACTTTGAAAAGGCCCACCATGCAATTTCGTCCGTCTTTCGGGTGTGCGAAGGCATTAATCTCGCTAAAATCAGATCGAGGGCGAAGAATCTGTGCTCCGAGTTAGATTTGCCGGTTCTGGCGCGAGAAATCGGCAAAAGTGACAAGCTGTCCTTAAATATGTTTTTCACAACCAAGACTCACAAAGAAGGAGCACCTTTCCGCACAATCGTTTCGGAAAGGAATTCTTGGCAGTATGAACTAGGGCGGTTTTTGCAAGATAAGTTGAAATTGTTCCCTGTAGAAGACCCCTTCAGAATATTCAACTCTGGAGAAGTCGTCAACTTTCTGAGGCAGCATCCAGGCGCGAGGTTTAGAGCTTTTTCGATTGACATAAAAGACCTTTATTATTCCCTTCCGCACGAAGGTTTGTTAGCATGCATTGATGAATGCATTGACAGTTTCGGCGCGGTGCCATTTCAGAACACCACGGGTATTTCGTCCAAAGGTTTCTTGGAACTTTTATCTTTGTACATCACATCAACGTTTGTAGAATGGAACGGAAAAACATATATACAGAAAGAAGGTGTCTCGATAGGATCGTCCATAGCTCCTTTTCTAAGTGACTTGCTATTAGCCAAATTTGATAGGGCATTGAATGTGAAGCTTGGTGAACTATCTGTAGTAAAGACCTTTCGGTATGTGGATGATTATCTGTTAATTTTGAGGTGTGATTTAGAGACCTTTCATTCCAAGGTCATGCAGGTGTTGCAAATCTTTCGCGAATGCCTCTATCCACTTGTGGTGACGCACGAGATGCCGGAAAGGGATAGCATCCGCTTTCTTGACCTAAAGATTTCTTTTTCGGAGAACCACACGTGCTGGTGTTACGAGCCTCGCTCGCAGAAGCCTGTTCTTCCGTTCTCGTCTGCGCATAGCAAATTAGTAAAGAGAGGCATTGTTCAATCATGTTTTCACAATGCTTTAGAGAGGTCGTGTCACCACGTCTTAGAAGCTAGTCTCTTGGCACAGTCGGAGCGCCTAGAAAGAGAAGGGTACCCTCGCACTTTGCTCATTTCCGTGGCGGAGGCAATCCACAGAAAAAGGAAACGATTGGGCACTGTTTGCAACAGTGATGGCACCACAGCGGAGAAGAGGGAAAAGGTAGCGGTTATTCCGTACATGCATTCTGTGTCACACCGCCTAAAGAAAATAGGACAGCGCCTCAATGTGAAAGTGGTCTTCAGTGCCCCTGATAAGTTGTCCCAGTTGACAAACAGGACCTGCCCCGTAAAGAGTATGAGAAAAAAGTGTATGGTGAGGCACAGAACGCAGTTTGTGGACTGCGCGTTAGGCGTCGTTTACAGGACCCCTTTTTCTTGCGGTGCATGTTATGTGGGCCAGACGGGCAGATGCCTTAACGATCGCTTACGGGAACATGCCAACAATGTTCGTGGCGGAAAAGATGGCTTCTTAGCGCAACACGTGAGCACGTGTGGGTGCACTCCGTTGTTTGAAAAAACAACAGTTCTATGCAAGATTAAAGAGGAAAACGTGCGTATAATTTATGAGGCTGCTCAAATGGAGCTTGCAAGCAGCGCATGTGTAAGCAAGCCTTCAGTTGCCCTTTCAGATAAAGAGATATGTTTCTTGAGATGCGAGGGTAGGCGCAGCAGGCATGGCGTCAGTTGATAATTTGTATCTTAAAATACGTCATTTTTTTCACTCTTTGTGCTCCATTGCATATTAACGGTCTTCCCGTCAATAAAATTTTAGTTGGAAGTCAGCGCTTGTCTCGTCCCTTTCTTGTCTTTTGTGCATTTTTCGCGCTGCTAAAACCCAAGTATGCCATACCAACTAGCCCAGTCAACCGCTCTATTACGTTACATTTCTAGTCAAACGGGCTCTTTTCTCTGTGTTCCTTTACATCCATCCGTGGTGATCACCCTCATCGCCATCGCAACATGTCGCGCTCGCGCCTTTACCTTTTGCATTCGCTCGAAGCAGCTGCCCCCGGAGGTGAAGCTTGTTTTTGGTGGTTTCCAGCCCTCGAATGGCCATGGCACGAGGGTGTGCAAGATACTCAGGGCGGAATGGCTCCGGCAAGCAAGAATGTACAGGGATGCACTGTTCCTTCCTCTTCTCCATGATCAACATGTCATGCACAAGAAAACAAGATGGCGAGAATACACAGGCCGCATTGACCACGTGGTAGACTATCTTTGGCAAGGTGAATTACGGAGGCTCCGGTCCCAGTTTTCAACGACGCGACGTGGCTCTACTGGCGTCGTTCATACGTATGGTGACATAGCCCTCCCAGACTTCGTCAGGAAGACGTTGGGTCTAGGTCCAAAGTTCGCGGTTGAGAAGAGGCGGACACCTACTGAACTTTTGGCCACTGTGCGCCAGGTCGCGAACTGTGCTCCACCAGAAGACACCGACAGATGCGTCTCAGAAGGCCTCGACGTTCTTTTACGGGGTAAGCCAGCTAACAGTGGCGTACCAGTAGGTAAAGTTGCTGCTTACCTCATAGACAATGCTCTTTGTGTGGTACCTTCGGACAAAGAGGGAGGGTTTGCTGTGTTACCGAGAGGCCTGTACTTTGAAAAGGCCCACCATGCAATTTCGTCCGTCTTTCGGGTGTGCGAAGGCATTAATCTCGCTAAAATCAGATCGAGGGCGAAGAATCTGTGCTCCGAGTTAGATTTGCCGGTTCTGGCGCGAGAAATCGGCAAAAGTGACAAGCTGTCCTTAAATATGTTTTTCACAACCAAGACTCACAAAGAAGGAGCACCTTTCCGCACAATCGTTTCGGAAAGGAATTCTTGGCAGTATGAACTAGGGCGGTTTTTGCAATATAAGTTGAAATTGTTCCCTGTAGAAGACCCCTTCAGAATATTCAACTCTGGAGAAGTCGTCAACTTTCTGAGGCAGCATCCAGGCGCGAGGTTTAGAGCTTTTTCGATTGACATAAAAGACCTTTATTATTCCCTTCCGCACGAAGGTTTGTTAGCATGCATTGATGAATGCATTGACAGTTTCGGCGCGGTGCCATTTCAGAACACCACGGGTATTTCGTCCAAAGGTTTCTTGGAACTTTTATCTTTGTACATCACATCAACGTTTGTAGAATGGAACGGAAAAACATATATACAGAAAGAAGGTGTCTCGATAGGATCGTCCATAGCTCCTTTTCTAAGTGACTTGCTATTAGCCAAATTTGATAGGGCATTGAATGTGAAGCTTGGTGAACTATCTGTAGTAAAGACCTTTCGGTATGTGGATGATTATCTGTTAATTTTGAGGTGTGATTTAGAGACCTTTCATTCCAAGGTCATGCAGGTGTTGCAAATCTTTCGCGAATGCCTCTATCCACTTGTGGTGACGCACGAGATGCCGGAAAGGGATAGCATCCGCTTTCTTGACCTAAAGATTTCTTTTTCGGAGAACCACACGTGCTGGTGTTACGAGCCTCGCTCGCAGAAGCCTGTTCTTCCGTTCTCGTCTGCGCATAGCAAATTAGTAAAGAGAGGCATTGTTCAATCATGTTTTCACAATGCTTTAGAGAGGTCGTGTCACCACGTCTTAGAAGCTAGTCTCTTGGCACAGTCGGAGCGCCTAGAAAGAGAAGGGTACCCTCGCACTTTGCTCATTTCCGTGGCGGAGGCAATCCACAGAAAAAGGAAACGATTGGGCACTGTTTGCAACAGTGATGGCACCACAGCGGAGAAGAGGGAAAAGGTAGCGGTTATTCCGTACATGCATTCTGTGTCACACCGCCTAAAGAAAATAGGACAGCGCCTCAATGTGAAAGTGGTCTTCAGTGCCCCTGATAAGTTGTCCCAGTTGACAAACAGGACCTGCCCCGTAAAGAGTATGAGAAAAAAGTGTATGGTGAGGCACAGAACGCAGTTTGTGGACTGCGCGTTAGGCGTCGTTTACAGGACCCCTTTTTCTTGCGGTGCATGTTATGTGGGCCAGACGGGCAGATGCCTTAACGATCGCTTACGGGAACATGCCAACAATGTTCGTGGCGGAAAAGATGGCTTCTTAGCGCAACACGTGAGCACGTGTGGGTGCACTCCGTTGTTTGAAAAAACAACAGTTCTATGCAAGATTAAAGAGGAAAACGTGCGTATAATTTATGAGGCTGCTCATATGGAGCTTGAAAGCAGCGCATGTGTAAGCAAGCCTTCAGTTGCCCTTTCAGATAAAGAGATATGTTTCTTGAGATGCGAGGGTAGGCGCAGCAGGCATGGCGTCAGTTGATAATTTGTATCTTAAAATACGTCATTTTTTTCACTCTTTGTGCTCCATTGCATATTAACGGTCTTCCCGTCAATAAAATTTTAGTTGGAAGTCAGCGCTTGTCTCGTCCCTTTCTTGTCTTTTGTGCATTTTTCGCGCTGCTAAAACCCAAGTATGCCATACCAACTAGCCCAGTCAACCGCTCTAATGAAGACCTTCGGGCGCGTTGGCGGACTGCGCTGCTCAGTTCGGGCCTGGACAAACAACTTTGGGCGATCCAGCAGGCCAAGGAAGCTGCCGGGAGACACGGTCTCTCCGTTGGCCCCTAGGTGGGAGCCCGTCCCAGCAACCTGCCAGAAAATAATAAAGTCTATATCTCTCTCTAGCGATCAACGTATTTCCGTATTTTTATCTTTTACGTCATCATTTTCTTAACTTCTATCTATATTTGTCGTCCTCTTTTTCTCTTACTACCGTTCACTACCATGGAACGCAGCAGTGGTTTTTTTTTGTGTGTAATCCTTTCTATCTCCCCATCTTTTAATCCCGCATTCTTCTTTCCCAAGTGTAGGATAGCAAACAGAACGCACGTCATGTTAACCTTCCTGCCTTTCCTTCCTCTTCTTTTCTTCTTCCTTCCACTATTTTTTTGTTTCTTTGTCTCTCTTTCCCGCGTGTTTGGTTTCATACAACACTGGCACCTTGTGTATACATGGTGGTGGGGCTTGGTGACCCGCAGGTCGCACGTTTGATCCCGCCTGCGGCCGTCGGATTTCGGTGCAGGTGAAGTGACAGCGGCCCGTATGCTGTGCGACCCTAGTACACGTCAAAGGGAGAAACACCAGCTGTGAAAATTTCCCAAGACCTCGACTACGGCCCACTTCATAGATATATCGGGGTTTGTGGAGTGTAAAAGCCAGGATATCATCAGTAGACGTTGCACAATACCTGCGCCATATACACTGACGAGGAGTTGCCCGGTGACATCGCCAAGCTACGGTGAGCTGTAACAAATTCGCTCCTAAAAAAATGTCCCTTGCTTTGCAGCGGCCTAGCGGAAAGTAAAGAAAGCGAAAAAGAAGGAGTCAAAATGAAAGATGCTTGCTACACATCTACGAAGGCAACTCAATTGAGCACACCATGCTTATGCCGTGCCCTTCTATCAAAGAGTGCACAGTGCCCTCAATGTAGCAGAAATATAAATGCCATGTGCTGTGGAAATTAACGCTTTAACTCTATGAAAAAAAAAACACTTTGCTGGAAAGAAAAGCGTTTTAGCAGGCATTTTTTGAGACAACCACCAAAGCGCAAACACAAAAGAGGTCCTTTCAGAAATGTGCATCATCGTAGCGCTTACAAAAAAGCCGAGTGAATTGAAGGGCCAGAAATAGCCAACATTCAAAGCATGCGTAGGAAGTACTGAAAGTATGTAAAACCTTTTGTTCTTGTTGAGGAATACGAAGTCTGTTCAAATCCACCGCGGCGGTCGCATTTCCAAGGAGGTGAAATGATGAAGGCGGGTGGACTGTTCGGTGTACTCTAAAGAACAACAGATGGTGAAAATTTCAGCAGCTATGCATTACGGCGTGCCTCAATAGATCGGCGTTTTTGCACGGATTTTCTTCTTTTTCTTCTTCTTCGCTTGTTTGAGTCAGTTCGAGCCAGTTATCTTGATTGAGTGACGTGAAATTTCTCCGATTCAAAATCGGAGCCATGCGCTTAAACGTAGAAAAGTGTCACTCCTAACGTCGGAAGTTGGGTAGCAACAGTAATGAGAGAATAGTTATGTCGCAAGGGCACATGAACAAATGCGATAGCAACAAATTGGTGATTCACATGACGTAAAGCTAGTAACTAGCTCCTTTAGAAACCAATCTGGAATAACTCAACAAAACGCTGCCGTAAAGGAACGTGGCCTTGGCAGTGAAAGAAGTGACGTTCCCGTTGTCTACCATTTCGATCTAATAAGGCAATAGTAAGAATAAGAAACTTTGGGTAGAAGTGGCACATAATAAATTTATCGGCCCTGAACGACAGAAATGTTGAGCACCTTAGGTATTGTTTTGTTTGTTTTATGGCCTAAGAGATCTTGGCTCTTACCCACAAAGGGGATTGGCCACACTGTACCTTATAACGGAAATATAAATACAAAAGGCTTTTTGAAGGAGAAAGAAATCATATAAGAACGAGAATAATAATAACGTACATTAAAAAGAAAAAGAAAGGGGTGAAAGGACTGGATAAACCAGATTTTAAAAAGTAGAAAAAAGAAGAAATTGGACAAAGAATTGGGTTCGTCTGGTAGCACCGATAGCAATGTATCCTTCCGATTGCCTGAACTAATTTATGTAGCGCGGGAAAAATAACATTGCGGCCCACACCCAACTGACCGGCTCCAAGAGGTAAATGGGTGTGTGTATTAAGTGCCGATCTCAGCATACCAATCGGATTATTCGGCGCAGTGAGGCGAAACGGCGGCATGCGGAAAAAAAGTGATATGTTGTTTCCGGTTCATTGCAAACTGCACATACGTTAGTTATGGAGGATACAGATATGTGAAGATAATAAATTAACCGAGGAACTCTACAGTGAAAGATTGTGAGGGTCACCTCACATTGACGGGAAAGACATTTTGCGGTGTTCCATGTTAGCTGTTAGGTTTCTGCTAAATTGCACATGGCGTAGCGCAAGGCAATTAGAAATTACGTTAAAAAACTGCGACGCTGAATACCGCCGTTAAATATTTACTTGCGCAGGCCTGGATTCGTTCATTCCCCCCGTTGTAACTACTGCAGTCAAGCAGAAACAACAAATCTTTTTTTTCATTGATTGTGGTCGATATAAAAAAAATGAGGCAAAGATTCCTGAAACCATCTTTTCAAAAATGTGGCCTTGATCTTTCCCCATTGGCATTACTCTCTCTCTCTCTTGGGGCGTCGGCACTGGGGTATGCAACTGGGCCACATATGGTACTATATTTGATTACATAAAAGACGAAAAAAAGGTTGTCATGCTAATGCTATAAGTACATTCATTATTTATTATCGTTTATTTGTTCATGTTATCTGTATTTATTTATATACTTATGAAATTTCACATTTGTTTGATTAGCATTTCATTAAGAAACAAAAAAAAACAAAAAAAACAAAATTGCCACATATATTTTAGAGTCCAGTGTAAATGACCTTTTTTCCATACCACCTTTCTCTTTTTCCTTTTCTCGAATTCTACTGCCGCACGTTTCGTGGCTTATCTCCCATGGTGGGTTTTGCCATTCTTCTAGTAAACAACAACAACAAAAATCAAACTGAGTGGTGAGAACATCACGCCCACGAAGGTATAAACCTCGCGTATAAACCTTGTGCTAATCTTCTCGCGTGTGACCGCTCCCGGCTGATGAAAATGCGCAGTTTCTGCCCGCTCACTTGGGAAACTCTGTAGTAACGAAGAAACGCGTAAAGTGGCCATACGGTTAGCAAATCGCGTTTCGCTTTCTTTGGAAGTTGGCCCCCTGACAACAGAGGCGGTGACCTCCTACAACGGGACTTACGAACGTGTACGAAGATGACAGCAAATAATACCGAAAATCGCACAGCAACCTCACGAGAGGGCAGGCCACTCTTCTTCGCCAATTACAACTAGCACCCTAAACACTCATAACAGCTTAGTGATCTTGAAACGTGAAGAGGTTGTCTCAATGGGGAAAAGTTGCAATAACAATGCCATAGCAAACTAAAGTCACATCCTTTCAGAATAGTAGGGCTGTTCCTTACCGGGAGAGCTTCTGCAGCAGTTCCTCCAGAAACGTCATGGGAGGCCTTATTACCTCCTTCTCACAGGCGAAAATCTACAAGATGTAGACATTTCACAGGCAGAAGCCGCCGCAGACCAGCCGCCAGCTCCATACACTTGAAATTTGTTCTTAACAAGGTTGTATACTCGTACTGCCATGTCCACACAGCCCACACTTCGACGGTAGCCGACCCCCTTACCCCCCTCCTACGGCTTTTCGCATTGCGGAAAATTGCCGGCGTGTCTTCATCTCCGCTTGAGTCGATAGACTCGCCACTGTCGGCAGCCCTCAGCAGCTTTCACGCACACATAGAACATACGACGCGTGGTTCGATGTTATCACGCTTTGACTCATACGGCACCTCACGGCAACGGCCAAAGGCACCGGGAGTTTCCATGTAATTGCTATCACAGTAAAGCTATTCTTTATCGCATTCTTTTACATAGAATTGTATCACTCTGCACACGGTGTTGAAAAAAAAGAGTTGGGCTTTCCGAAAAAAGAAATTGTGTGGCACCAAACGTATTGACCCACTTTCGTTAAAAAAAGAGAAAGATACGCACGCACATTTCTGTCTGTACTGGTAAATGATGTAAAAATAATTTAGGATGTTTTATCCCGACATAGCATATTAAATATTTTCTTGTATCACACTGGTTATTAGGGCACTTCAGCTACATTTAATGTTTTCCTCTCTGCCTTTCGTTTTCAACCTTATTTTGTCACGTGTGCATGCGCATAAACTCCCATACAGCTTCTTATTCATGACCAGCGCTGAGAAAAGGTGCTCATTTGCGTTATGTCGGTTCCGTATTTTCTCGCAGGTTTCTAGCGCAGGTGGTGGTTTATTTCAAGACGCTGACGTTTGAGAGCGTCGACTCGGTTCCGAAGTATGACGTGAGTATATCATCAGCAGTGGTTACGGGGGCAATGCCACCAAGGAGGATTAAATAAAAAGTGCTGGAGTGGAAGCTCCCGCAATGCCGTGCCAGCAGAAGTGAAGCCACCTTTTGCCACTGTCAAGATGGCGGAAACATGCTCTTTTCTGATAGTGCCACCTTGAAGATCAAGTGGCTTTGATATGTTATGTAAATTCTGCGTTAGTTCTATATTAAAAGAAAGTTGTTCCCGACGAAACAACACACAGAAACGAGTATGGGTGACTGAATCTTCAAAAAACTTTCCCTCTGATTACAGGCTCACTAAGAAAAAGTAGTAACTGTAAGACGCACTTAGAGCGCTATGTGACCCGACGAAGTTCACACATTAAACTAGGTGGGTTTGCGAAGGAAACGCTTCGTTTTTAATCGCTGACCGATAATGCTTTATCATGACCCTAGTAAGATGGCCGCCACAGCCGCCATCTTGCCAGAGGAACGACTTCAGTTCTGCGCAATCATTTCCACTCCAGCAAATTTTTTAATCCTCCTTGAATGCCACCCACTTAGTTTTGTGTAGAAGATGTTAAATGTTATACGGGAATGTCTCGACAGCATGGTCAATAACGAAACGAAATCTACGTCGACATACATTGGGCGCACCCTGTTCAATCAACATATCGGGTTTTATGGAGTAAAATTAGGAGAAGGGGAGAAAACTTAGCTAATTAACAAAAAGGGCTGAACCTTAAACGAAATTGACAGTGGATTCAGGTTATGTGTCTATTATAGAGAATATGCTTCGTGGGGAATAAATGTATTCGGGCACCTTCAGCAGGGCTAACAATTGGTGCGAAGTTAGCAATAGCTCGCGTAAAACTGCGGACAGTGACCGTGAACGTTTTCAAAATTCTGTTTGGTTGCTTGCTGAACGGCTCAGTGCTCTCCCATAGTTGAGTACGAAGTACTCGAAATCTATAAACATTTTTAAATGCGAAAGCATTTCTTAGTGAACTTCGGCGACTTTGAGCGTATCTATCTATCTATCTATCTATCTATCTATCTATCTATCTATCTATCTATCTATCTATCTATCTATCTATCTATCTATCTATCTATCTATCTATCTATCTATCTATCTATCTATCTATCTATCTATCTATCTATCTATCTATCTATCTATCTATCTATCTATCTATCTATCTATCTATCTATCTATCTATCTATCTATCTATCTATCTATCTATCTATCTATCCATCTATCTATCTATCTATCTATCTATCTATCTATCTATCTATCTATCTATCTATCTATCTATCTATCTATCTATCTATCTATCTATCTATCTATCTATCTATCTTTCCGCCTACGGCTTTTAGCTCTCCCGGCCATTTCGATAATGCTATCGATACCAAACTTGGTATGGCATAACATGACTGTATGAAGAACATATTTGACTAGTCATAACATGAAACTCACAACATGGATGTCATGAGTCATGATTTACATTTCATGGTCCTGCAGCTCGTGCGGTGGTTTTGTTCACGTGGTATATTGCCCAACTTTTATGGTATGGCATGATTGCATGGCAAACACAAGTGACAGACCCTAACATAAAAATCATGACATGCGTGTCATGTAACAACTTGACTACATGGCACGCTCATAATGTGCCCGCGGCTGCTTCGCTAGTGTCCCATATATCAAATTCGGTATTACAATACGTGAATGGGTGAGGAAGTTATGTGACCAGTGCAAACATGATAATCATGAGATGCGTGTCATGGAACATGACTACATGCCACGCTCATGACGCGCTGGCGGCCGTTTCACTAGCTTCACTTATACCAAATTTACCATTATGGGACGTGAATGGAGGACGAAGGTATGATACTGGTGCAAACATGATAAACATGAGATCCATGTAATGTAACTACATGACTACATGCTACGCTCATTATGCGCTCGCGGCCGTTTCGCTTGCTTCACATGTACCAAACTCGATATTGCACGACGCGAACGGACGACATAGGTAAAAGACACATTCAAACATGATAATAATGACATGCATGTCATGTAACAACATGACTACATGCCACACTGATGATGCGCTTGCGGCCGTTTCGCTAGCTTTGCATATGCCAGATTTAGTATTACGTGACGCCAATAGATGACGAAGGTATGTGACTGGTGCAAACATGCTAATCATGAGATGCGTGCCGTGTGAGAACATGATTACTTGCCACAGTCAAGCCGCCAGTACATTTCGACGTGACGCGGTGCGGGTGTTGGCCGGCGTTCATTTCGTCGCGTCACGCCGGCGTTGCCACGCCAGGCGCCGGTCCTGCCATGTACTCGCAGGTGCGCGCCACGCTGTGTTGCTTTGACGCTTGAGCGTTTCAGCACGTCCAGCGTCCTTCCATCACGAAAAGAGGGATACGCAGTGTTGTCTCGGTAACGCATGGGTGCGAAATGCAGCATGTCGCATTTGGCGCTGGTTGCCGTCGGGCCGTGCCGACGGACGCTGGTCGCACCTGGCGTCAGACTATATAGTGCTCGCGTCTTGCTAACGTAGCGTCGCTGTGCCCAGCGTTCGCGCGCGTTAACGCTACATTGGAGTATATGGGGCGCTTCATGATGCGCTCGCGGCCGTTTTGCTAGCTCCACATATATCAAATTTGGTGTTACGTGACGTCAATAGATGACGACATATATAACTGGTGCAAACATGATAATCCTGACACGCGTGTCATGTAGGAACATAACAACCTACCACGCTCATAGCGTGCTCGTGGCCATTTCGCTATCTCGACATATACTAAATTTCGTATAACGTGACGTTACTGGAGGACGAATGTAAACGACACATCCAAACATGATAATCATGACCCGGAGGTCATGTACGGCGTCATTTCCCTCCACCTCGTAACGTTGTGCTGGTTTTAAAGTGACGTATCAACATTTCATATTAGTGCTTTACGTATCGATTTCCACTGTACGTGGGATCTGCCAATTTTATTAAATTTCGAGTATTTTATAATTGCACCTACTAGCAAACTCAGCGTCGGCGGCGCCGTTGACACCACCGCTGCGCATGCTGCCATCTCGTGCCCAAAATTTTTTTCCTTGTCTGACGTGCAGAAGGGTACGCAGGAATATTTCTGAAAGTAAATGGAAGAAACAAGATCTGACGTCCCTTTCTCCAACAGGAAAAAAAAACTACAGCATTGTATAGCATCAATTGTATAAACTGTAACCACTCGGCAGCTTACTTAATAAATGGCTGCTATTGGATCAAACGTTCGTTTAGACTTCCACTCCCAAGTTTTCTCTCCTCTATGCAGAATGCCAGTGACGCATGCACGCAACGTAACCACGCGAACGCCGCAGCGCTCTGCTTTCTGCCGTGGTCTCCGCCGCTCGAGGAACCCACATTAAACGCTTCCCTCGCGGTAGCCGCGCGCCTGAGGCGATACTCGCTGGTTTTGCTCCCGCGCAGCGATTGGGACGGATGGAGAGAACCACGCCACGCACCCGCAATGTCGGAGGCCATGCTTAAAGCATAGAGTTTTCTAAAATTAACTGCAGGGGACTCTGGCGCTGCGATCCTTCAGTGACCATGGGAATGATGTGTAGTACACGAATTTGCCTAGTCTTCGCCCTTGCGGGCGGCGAATCACACTTGTGGCTTTGTTTATTGCTGTGTTTCGGTTTTGTTACGAAGAAAAGAACGAACCCTTTTGATCTTCTTTACCCTATTTGAAATGGTTAGCATAAAATATTTAGGGGGTGATGCACAACCGTTGAACACTCTCTGATTTTCGTTTCGTGAGGAAACAGCTTCAAGCCACACGAACACACAACGGAGCTAGAAGTGCGAACATTAGACAAATACATGTCCTAACCATCATTCCCATGCTCGCTGAAGCGTCGTGCGTTGCACCTCTCAAAGACACTAACGTTAGAGTTCCCTCTAGTGCATATTCATGAAACTCTAAGGCCTAAAGTGCTTCGCTGTTGAAAAGAAAGCTGAGTGCTCATTATGATGACAACCAAAAGCAATTGTTTGTCATGATTGAGCTGAGGAATTCATATGGCTGAAGAATCGTCAAACGTGCCCCCATACCTATTGTCAAGAGAAATTATTCCGCTTTTTTTTTTACCATGTCGCATGAACCAATTGTTTTCCATGAATTTTTTTCGGCCCCAGGCAATGTTCACACCAATCAGAGCCAAAGCTCTTAATTAACTCCCGCAAAACAAATATTTCTGAATTCGGTTGTCTGCTTTTTGGATGTGCGATAGTTCTAATGCCAACACAGTGGCACTATGTTCATTTATGAGAAAAAAATTCATCTGATACATCGGCACTGCATATCATAGAGCCCGGTGTATGACTTACAAACTTTAAAATTAAGTAAAGATGTTGGCTAAAGTGAATTTGCTGACAAGACAACTCATGCGCCTCGACGGACACAATTGAGACAAACAGTCACAGCTTCCGAACAAATATTCACTGACGCTATTCAAAAGATCTTGTTCTTGCGATTTGAACCTTTATGAACTTTCCTATTTGAAACACTGTTTTATTCTTCTGAAAAGCACGCGTCCTCAAACTCTTGACGAATTTAACACTTTATCAGCAATTTAAGGGCTAAGGGGCATGACCGAACAGCCTGATGATGAAATCACTTTATTGAATATCGGGCGATCGGAAGGCCCGTGCCTGGGGCCGCCTAGATGGACGCCTGAAGCTGTTGCTCCGGAGCTGCCTCCAGGGCTCGCTGGACGGCCCAAAGTTGGTCTGTGAGTTCTGAGCTTGACGCAATATCTTTGCCCGCGCCATCCCTTCCTGCTTTCATTGCGACGAAGGAAGAGTGAATGCGATTGCAGTGTGTGGTAAATGTTCAGGCGTACTGAAAGGATTCTAAAATTTTTCGGCGGTAGTGAATTTGTAAACCATTAAGCTCATTTACTGAATAGGTTTCATGATTACTCGAAAAAGTGCTGCAGGGCCCTTTTGATGTAAACATCGTACCTATATTACAACCAGTTTCCACCAGTTCCTTGGGAACAATAAGTGACACAGCTCGTGGAAGTACGTTGTCTGCCGCTGCAGCTCATCGAGTAGCCCGAGCAGGGGCTCAACGCCACCGGCGCCAGAATGCAGAGGTAAATCAAAGAATCTGAACAGTTGCGCTCAGAAATATTAATAAACAATATCGTAATCATCGGAAAATTTGTTATTTCCATGTCCTCTATCAGAGATGGAGTTCGATTTGATTTGAATGTCCTGCTCAACGTCACTGTCTTTTTGTAATAGCTCTCCGCGTGAAACATAGCATTTGCAAGCTGAAGAAAGTCATTGAAAGTTGGGCTATCCTTAGTGGCTAGTTGAAGTGTGCAATGCCCGAATTTGTCTATTCTTGAAAGATTTCTTCTGCCATGACATTGTCTTCTGAACTGCAACCCCGAATCTCAAATCAGCTGACTGACTGTGGAAATTTAATAGTTATAGAACGGGTCCATGATGTTCAAAGGGAGCTTGTTTCCCAGGGTGATTGTGTTGATGGTTCAAATATAAACATTAAAAACCAATATGACGCCCTTGCTCAATCACCAGCATCGCCCACTTGTTTCGATTATTGTGATAACCATATCGACGGAAAAGAGAAATTTTATGATACGGCTAAAGAGGAGCGGTCCACATCCATTCTCTTCAAGACGACAGTGTTCTCGTTTTAATTTAGTTGTAAAGCGAAGGAGTTCTGCCAATATCCACCAGGTGGAGAAGCCTCAATTTTCCTGGTTAACTCGTGGTTAGATCAAATGGGAAGACGACCTCTCCTGAAAGCCTTTACTAACGAGTTCAAATAATGTAGTTGTACGATTTCATCAATCAGAAAACTTTATTTTTTCACGCGTGGGTTTTTCGTCTAAATATGTGCCACAAAGCTGGTACACGAGATTTTACTTAGTCTCCCTAATTGCTCTATGTTTCCAACTGCAGTGGAATCGAGTGCTGAACAGCTTTTGCGGCATCAACGGTATGTGCCTGGGCGTCTCCTTCTTCATGTTCTTCAGCACGCTAGACGCCATCCTCCAGGCGATGTGGTCGTGCTGCAGTTCATGCTGTGATCGTCATCGAGGCCATCAGACGAGCGCGGCGTCGATCCTCACTCCATACCATGTATAATGGGATTCTTGTGTCTTGATTAAGAACCAGCAAGACGCTGCCTTGATTCTAAAGAGGAATAGGGTGTTCCTGAAACACTAGTGCCCACCCACAGGTAGTCCATAATAAGCCATAGTAAATTACGCAAGCGGGACTCTCCCTTCTCCAGTGAACGTCTGACAGTGGAATGTTCCTTAGGCGAAAACTTCAGGCAATATTGATGCTATACGTATGTCACTTGCAAAATTAGAAGGCCATATATTTGTAATGAGTAAAGTCACTCCTGGATTCATCCACTCACTTCTCTGGCAATGTTCAGTGCTCCCTTTCTAGCGTCAATGGCTCGCTCGATATGAGTCAAGATCGCATGCGCTATTGTCCAACGGTGTGGCATTACACCAGACCATGGTGTTTATTGCGATAGTATATATATATATATATATATATATATATATATATATATATATATATATATATATATATATATATATATATATATATATATATATAAGCGCATGAAGGAAAACAATTGATAAAAACACTTTGGTGAGCGGAATCAAACGTCCGACCTCTCGCCCCTGAGCATTTGGCGTTGCCCACTGAGTCATTAAGGAGACTCCTCCTTCATTGTACAAACGGCAAGCTATTTATATTTACCACATACCGCTGGCGGGGCAGATCTCAGGGGAAAATAGCGTGTTTTCAGCATTACCAGCGAGTTGACACAATGGGCACGCTTGGCTTTGGCTCGGAGCCCAGCTCGTCGCGATGCGCCGACGCTCGCTCATCTGCCACGCGTACTTTGCTCCGCGGGGGGGGGGGGGGGGGAGGGCGTAGATGATCGTCCGCGCGCGCTTATCCTGCGGTGAGAGAGAAACATGTGCCTTTGGCTTTCACCGGACCGATTCAGTTGTAGTTGCCGGGCGCAGAAAGGTCACTTCGCTCGTTGCACAGCCCCGTTTGCGAAAAGAGCACGCTCTTCATACACAGAGTTTTAACAGCTAGGACACTTGTTAGTTAATTGGCACTCATCGTACCTCTGATTACGTTCTGTGCATAGTTTTCGTTTAAACAGTACGCTAATTGTCTAGCTGTAAATGTTGTTAGTTCGCTCTTCCGTGAATAATGTTTTCGTGCGTCATTTATGTGTGAGCAGCGCGCTGCACGTTTTGATCTACTTGCCGTTCTCACTATATGGCCCCAACGTCAATCGTACTTACGTCAACAGTCTTCGTCAGATGTACATTGCTAAGTTTGTTCACCAGTAATCGATGTTACCCACCCTAGCCGAACTAATTCAGGGGTATCAACAAATTTCGACCTCTGTCATGACGTCAACCTACTGCCATGCACCCTTATTTTTTTATTTTGACGTGATCGGGTTTCACCCACAGGCATTGTTTGAACCGTTCTGTGTGGCAGCGCCCACGCGTTCTGCCGACTATCGAACTACTGATGGCCGATGACTTCCATGAACACTGTCAGTGTCCAGCGAGCGCAGTGTTCCCCTTTAAGGAGGCAAAGTCAATGTAGGGGGCTGACTTTGCACTCCCCCTCTTAGGTGACCAGGGGGAGCGTACCCCCCCCCCCCCCCGTGCCCCCCTCTCTAGTGAACGCCTATGCCAGCGTGCATTGGTTGTATTTTGTCTTTTCATTTCCCGGGCATGACTTATCCCAATAACAATTTTTTTTCTTTAACAGTAGATCTGACAGCCTACTTCTACACAAGTATTGTGAATGAGTTATGTCGAAACCCACAAGATGTCGGAAGAATTAAAAAGACCTTCTGGTGATTACGACTTCACCAGAAGGTCTAGCGAAATTGTTAGTTCACCTGGTCGGCCGTTACTCTCCCCAAGGCGTAATTATATCAGGCTATGTCTTTTCTACAACCTAAGAAACGACAAAACTGGGATCGATAAAAACAAATACATCAGACCACCAACATACATCTCATCACGACGGGACCATCTTTTGAAAGTGTGTGAATATATGTGCTGAACATCAAAGTATGCAAATACTTTTTTTCCTAAAACTATTCACGAATGGAACAGTTTTCCAAAAAAACATTGTGACCGCCCCTTCCACAGCGTTTCCTTCCCTTTTAAAGGAGTATGTGGACACACAATGATATTGTATGCTGTGATTTAGGTATTTTCGATTTGTTTTTATTTTTTGAGTGCCGTGCAATTCAACTTGTCCCCACTGATTTAATTGTACTTTGAATTTGTAAACCCCCCAGAGGGCGCTGTAGGTATAAGTATAAAAAACCGCCCGTTCGTAACACGAAGTCACAAGAAAATGCACACGGATTTTTCAGAAAACAATCTTAGTTACGGAAAAAATTCGTCCAGGTCCGGGGTTTGAACCTGAGACCAAAGTTTTTCCGGAGCGGTCGCTCTGCCAACTGAGCTGACCAAGAGGCTAGCAGTTCGCAGCGCGAGGGCGTATTTATCGATAACTCGAAGCACGTAGACACGTGTTGCGAATGAGTTCTGCGGAAACCCTCAATGTGACAGAAGGGTTAATAGAGGGTAAGTATACTACGGTAAGAAGACAATGTGACAATAGTGTCGGTGAGGCCAGGTCCTACACATTGAAATAGGCGGCGAGTTCCGTTAATGATATGCGGATTTAAGCTTCCAGGGGCGAAGCTTCTTAAGGTCGAGACTTTACCGTTGGTGGCTTTGGTGTTGTGCGCTGTATAGCAGTGAGACAACTTTATCGAGTCGATGGAGCTGCAGCATTTCGACGGCCGTCGACTCGATGGCCTTTCAGAAGTCTCCATGTGACACTAGTATAAGACTTATGCTATCTATTGTTTACCATATGAGTGCGTATATTCATATATTAGTGCGTTCACATCATTTGTGAGGCCAGTTCTCGAATCGCTAACACATTGTGGTTTCCGCATACGCAGACCAACATAGGCGAATTAGGGGCAATACAAAGGAAGGCTGTTAGGTTCATCCACAACAAATACAGACGCTTATATTCGCCAACAGATCTTTTCGTTCAGTCCGGGGCAAGGTTCCTTTTGGCGTTGCATAAGTCAGTTGCCAGACTTTGGGGTGGTTGTTGCCAGACTGCCGCAAAATTTGGCTAAACAATTTTTTCCTGTAGTTGTAGCTTCTCCGTAAGAGTTTGGTGCCATCCGGTAGCGTCCCCCGTCGTAGCGCGCGGTCGACGCGACACGATCAGCTGAGAAAAAAAAAGTAAGGGGGGGGGGGGGGGCAGCGTATCACCTCCTGCGACTCTATTCAGTTTTTCCCGTCATCCCTAATACCGAGACGCGATATCTTATTCGCACAGCTGCGCACACAGCAAGAGAACGCGCCTCGACTTCTGCTAGGCGCGGTTCATTCCGTAAATAAAACGAATTCTGTAATGTGCGGTTCATTCCATTAATTAAAACGGCCTCTTAATTGCACAGCAGCGCCACGCTCGACTACTGCTAGGCGCGGTTCATTCCGTTAATTAAAACGGCCAGCGTCGCTCGTTCACGAAATGCACCGCGGATGGCACCAAATTCTCACGAAAAAGCCACAACTACAGAAAAATCTTTTGCAGTCAAATTTAGCGGCAATTTGGCAACACTGACCCTTTCAGTCTAGCAACCACTTATGCAACGCCAAAAGGAACCTTGCCCAGTCCGGCTTATAAACACTGTCCACAAGAGCGAAACACGCTCGCATAAAATTTCTGTTCCAGCTACTCAAAAATAACTACAGGATAGATACTTCAAAATACGTCTCACGTTTACAGGTCGACAAACACGTAATAAGCATGCCCGCACATTGACAGAATACGTTTGTAAAAACGACGCGTTTAAGCATTCATTCTTCCCGCTCGCAATAGCAGAATGGAATCAACTTGATGCTGCTATCACCAACACAAAATGATTATCTGAATTTACGTCCTAATAGAAAAAAAAACACTGTGCGCGCATAACCACAGCGATGTATGAAATGTCATGGTAGCGATAAAGCAATCAAGGTTCGGTTCGATCAAAGAGTAGCCGGCGCCGTGCATTGGCACCAACCTCTCCTTATATACGTTTAATTAAAAAAAGGTTCGGTTCTTTTTTCAACATTTTCAAGCAAGCTCTCAGTGTTTACAATTTATGGTTTTAATACCTTTTCAGTTCCAATACTAAAGTTATAGTAATTATGTCCATCCAGTCTTCAATTATCGTCACATCCTTCCCTATTTTTTGCATTCAGCTTGATTTCAGCATTGCATAATATTTAGAACTTGCATTAAGTTTTGTGGTCATTTTATATTTCTAGTATTATTAATATATTTAACTATTTTACTCCTGCATTCTTTATTTGTATTGACGATATTCATGTTCTCTTGTTATGTGTATAAGTGTTTGTATTGAAGTATGTTTTCTTTCATTATTTTTAAATGAAAAATCATTGTACTGCCCAACTGCCACGCTCTCGAAAGAGAAGAGCAGTATTGTAAATACCTAAATGAATAAATAAACAAACAAATAAATAAATTTAGCGACATTTCTCTACGCTGAAAAAAGAAATTACGCCCCAGTCAAATTCGCTCTGTGTGCTTCCCATAACAATGAATACCATAGTGAGGGAGATCACCGAACTCTCTGTGCTGCGTAATGTGCTGTGTTTATCTCTCTTCCCTCTCTCCTCTCTATCTGTCATCTCCACCATCCCCCTCCCATGCGCAGGGTAGCAAACCGGCTGCCTATAGACTTGTTAACCTCCCTGCCGTTATTTTCCTCCAATTTTTTCTTCTTCACCAAACTCTCTTTAATTCCACAGTTGTGGCGCAACCTCATTGACTGTGGCATAAAGTATCGAATGGCCTCACTTACTTTCTATTCGCTTTGCCCAGGGTCCAGGGCCCATTTGCATACGTACTGTCTTACTATTGTTTTGGTCTTGTTTGCTTTGTTTTTCTTGAAAAACAAAAAGAACAATGGCACGTATACCCACTCTGTGAACTTGCCCGAGAATGAGTAGTTGAAAATTAGAAACCTTATTCGAAAATGTTAGGAGATCTTAAAAAAATTAAATTGCTTCATTCTCCGTATTCGTCATTCTCTTATTACAATGGCAAATGTTTGAGGAAATCTTACCACTGCTCATCTGCACACACCGGTACTTATCTGTTTTAACTATGAGTATGAATAGATTTTAATCATTATCTTGATGAAGTGAAAACCATCCTACTTTATTTATTAAAGTTTTTCAGCATAACCTATCCACCTGCATCTATTGAATTTCACCGCGCAGTGCCCTATTGTACACGTGTGCAACCGCAAAAGAAAGAAGATGAGGTAGAGCATCAGTTAGTGGGTGTGAGCCACGGCCGAAGGTGAACAAGAACAAGAACAGTTTGCTACGATCGCCACGCATCGCCAGCGTCGTCAGTGCGACAGATATTGCAGGCAAGGAACAATGCACGGCTTAGAAATGGCAGAGGCTCCGAAGCCAGAGAAGCTGAAGCCGGCTCTGGCGGCGAAACCCAGCTACACCGTCACCAACCTAGACACGCTCTTCGACGACAATCTTGAAGGCGCAGGCCAAGCTTTCAAGGTCGCGGAAGTGAGCGACATGTTTCCAAACGCCCCGTTTGCCAACCAGAGGCGATTGAAACGGGATGACAAGATTGCTCGCCAGAGACGCGTCAACCTGATGATCGGCGCCGCCATCCTCTTGATTGCCGTGATCTTCTTAGCAACCTTGGGCGCGTCACTGTTCACGAGGGAGGTGTCCTCGCAGCAACCGACCGCTACCGCGACCGCGCCACCGAATGTCACCGTCAATATCGACAACGTTGACAGTGAGGACACCGGCAATGACGCGAAGGCTAGAATAGAATCCGACGAAGATAGCGGATCCCGTGTGACGGCCCAGCCACGCACAGTGAGTCCTGTTCCTTTGGAAGATGAGGAGACCGTCCAGACAGTGGAAGACCACGTGGGCTCACCGGCGAAGCACTACGACACTGAAGATGCCGATGACGCAAGCACGACCGGCCATTCTTACATGAATGGTACCATTGAGAGCCGCTTCGCGTACGAATAAACGATGTGATGCTACCACAAGATAAGCGTTCATTCCTACAACGGGCAGTGGGAAGTAATTATTTGGTATTTCGGCAAAAGGCAGGCTATAGTTCTTCATAGTTTACCTTCGTCGGTCACTGTGATAAGTGGGTATACGGTGCCGGCAGCTTACTTTGAGGTCGCGGTTTAGGGATGGAGGCGAAATTCGAATGGCTCGTGTACGTTCAAAGAACACCATATGGTCCGGAGCCCTCCACTGTGGCTTGCCTTGTAATCAAATCGCGCTTTGGGCAGGCGTAACAGCACAAAATTTTGTCATTACGATCAGCGAAGTTCACCTTTAAATTTGCAAATTGACAGCAGCTCTGACCACAATGTTTGGCTGGGTTGCACACTCGAAGGCACCTGCGCACTCAGCGTATGTCTTATCCCACGTGAAGTATCCAATGCAATCCTGTAGACGGTATTTCCAGCGGTGGCTATAATGTGAGAGACAGCGGTTTCAGGTAAGTTTTACAGTGGTTTCAGGTATGTGAAAGGGAAGCCGAACGTTTCATTCACTTGTCGCATGTACGCAAGAGTGAATCACGACACGACATTACGGAGGCTTCCGGCATATTCTGAGAAGGATTTATCATGAGAGAAAAGCTGAAGGGTCGGCCTGAATCAATTTTAAGACTTCATACTCAGCGTTAGGTAAAGGAAGAAGTAGTAAAAAAGTAGAGAAAAAGTGTTGATTATGATAAGGATGAAGGTGATGACAGATCGAAACTTTGAAAGCCCAAAATTTATTTTCAGTTTTCATAAAGATCTGTCTCACGCAGAAAATTGTTCAGAGCTTCGAACATATTTTACTGATGATGACGTGTATAGTGCCAAAAGAACTTTTTCCCATACTTGTTGCTTGACAGTATTCGATAAAAAGGTGACCATTTTCTTTGTCTGCTATATCGCGGATGCGAAGCCGCACAAAAGGTGTTCAGTGGTCTCCGGAGGGCCACATACCTCGGGATTCGGACTGTCTGCATGACCGATAAATTGCAAGTAGCGATGAGTGAACGCCCCTAGGAGTATATGCATCGAACTGCACTTTTTAATGGCCGATGGTATTTTGGGTTCACTTGAGTAAATCAGTAAGCCTTAGACTGCTCCCTATAAATTGTGCTTATGATGGGGATAGCAAAGTAGGTATGTTCTTTTTAGATAACTTGAAGCGGAAGCAGTGTCCATCACTTGGCTCTTAACTATATAGGGTAATGTATACCTCTCGCCACCTAATGTTATATTGCAGCTGCTTTATGTTGAACTATAGAGAATTGTGTGCTCTACAGGCAAGTGTGTTTAGTTTTAAACGTAGGTGCCGTTTTCTTTTCAGGTTATAAAGTACAGTACAAGTCGACAGTTTTTGCAATTCGCTTTTAAATAATTTAACTGCCAAAACCAAAAACGCTGCTCGAGCGACATGGGAAGTGCATGGTGAAGAAACGGGCACTCCTAGGCCGCCTCTTTATATAGGTTGAAATGGTCAAAAAAATCAAAGACGTGATTGTGGCAGGTGCTTCGTTTAGTTCGGTGAGCAATGACTAAACCTTTAATAACAAAAATCTACGCCGAACGACAAAAAATAAGTAGGCATTAAGTTTACACTACCACAAAGAGCCATCTTTCAATTTCTTTAGATTTTCGTGAATATCAGATCATTCAGTCCCTTTAGCACGAAATAACAGCTCATAGCTTAATACAATTAGATTTGTAATCCGCACCATAGCAAAGAGGCACTACTTTTTCTTTATGTCGCACGAAGAAGAAAACGAAGATTAAAAGTGGAGCCATGGCTTGTCATTACTGTTTAAAGATGGGTACTCATCAAATAGATATAAGCAGACACGTGGCGTACCACAGGGGGCTGTCCTGTCGCCAGTTTTATTTAACATTTTTCTTAAGCTCCATTCCATCAACTAAGGATATTCAGTTATATGTGTACGCGGACGATATTGCTTTCTTCGCAAGTAATACCGACCTTCAATCATTATACGAGAGTCTACAAAATTATCTCAATATGATAGAAAGATGGCTTAAAAATATTCATATGACCCTGAACGTAAAGAAAAGTGTGCTCCTTGCATTCTCTTTTCTGCAGCCTATCAACATCTCGTTAATGTACAGTAATGAGCTCATTCCGCAGGCGAATTCCCTTAAATATTTGGGCATCATATATAATGACACATTAAATTGGAGAAGTCACATTGATGATGTGTACTCCAAGGCAACACGGGCCATGGGGTGGCTACGGAAGCTTGCAAACCGTAAAGCGGGTTTAAGAAGAGATGTGCTAATACTGATATATAAACTTTATGTGCGGCCCATCATGGAATTCGGATGTGTACTATTTTCTGGCAGCGCAGCCTATAAAATGAGACCCCTAATACTGCTGGAAAGAGAAGCGTTGCGTTTGTGTCTGGGTCTACCAAAGTTTGTTGCAAATAACGTGTTGTATATGGAAGCTCGCCTACCTTCTCTGCTAAATAGGTTTAAAATTCTTACTGTGCAAGCATTCTTAAAAATATACAGTTCATACCAAAGACTCTCATTTTACGCTTTCATTCAAGAACCGACTTTATTTTTCGAAACCCATTGGTCGCGACTACACACCCCGCAAATAGTATTTGCACAAGCGCTACTAAAGCAACTGAATGTAAAAATTAGACATATTGGTCCAATACACAACCTAAAGTCAATGCTTAGCATACAATTCGATGATATATTTCCTCATAACGCGAAACAATTGGCATATAGGTATTTAAATGACCAGTTAGCAGATTATCTAGCCCACCTAGAGATAAGCAATATCATAGCGACTGATGCATCTGTGTCAAAAGAAAAGGCTGGGGTTGGCATCTTCTCTCCTTCTTTGGACTGGTCTTTTTCGATTCGACTCCCAGATTATACCCCGGTATTCATGGCAGAATTATTGGCCATAGTTCTTGCCCTACGCAAATTACCCTCAAGCGAATCATTAGCAGTTATCATTACAGATTCGTTATCAGTTTGTAATGCACTTTCTACGGCAGTAAATTCAGAGCTGATGAATACTTTTCGGCATTTAGTGCCGAAAAACGTAAAAAAACTGCATTTGCTATGGGTACCAGGCCACCGCGGATTATATTTGAACGAAATGGCGGACTCTTTAGCAGCAGTATCCCTGGGTGGGCCCACCATCCCAGTTTTGCCAGATACGGCTTACGTAACCGCGCTAAGGTTCCGAAATGCTTGCCTGCAATGGGGAAAAGGTAATTTGGATAAATTTAAAGATTTCGAGCATTTGAGCTATTGCTGGAATAAACAGTGGTGTGTATCTCACCAGTTAGAGGTCACTTATACCAGATTGCGCTGTGCACTTCCACAACTAAATTATTACCTTAATAAAACTCAGCTCAAGGCGTCACCGCTATGCATTTGGTGCAACGAAATTGAAACAATTCAACATTTCTTTTTATTATGTCATCGTTATTCTTATCAGAGAAAAAGATTTTTAGTAGCCCCATTACAAAAGCTAGGAATACAAGTAAACTTACCAGTAATTTTATTACTTGGCGGAACTTCATTTGGTTACTGCCACAGGGATGTATGCGCCGCTGTGTTTCATTACATCAACGCAACTAAAAGATTACCATGCTAGTGAACCACTACCTTTTCAGATCTTTAGTTTATAATTCGTAGTTATGTCTTTCAAAAACAAAAGATGGTTTGACCGCTTGCTCAGCACACATTTTTGTTTTTTGGTAATATTATTTTAAGCTACTTTTTCAGATTGGCTTCATTTTCAGTTTAGTTTCATTTAAGTATCCTGCCGCCCGGTTCTTGGCCCATCCCCCTTTGTGGGTAAGCGCCATCCATCAAAGGTCATCAGCATCAGCATCAGCATCAGCTTGTCATCGTCGGCATTAGCTTTACGGCAAGTTAACCCTCCGCAGCTCTGTCATCATCGAAACATTCGATGAGCTACTGCTAAAATCAGACTGCAACATGTCTGCCAATACTGACCAGCAGAATGCCCAAAAACAACCGTCCTAGCCGCTGCTGCCGACCCCTGTGTCAAAGGAACCACTGCCACACGATTGCATCACCACCAACCTCGACACTCTTTTCGAGGACGAGGGCAAGTACACGACGCCGGCACAGCAGCCCTTAATAATCAAAAAAGCACCGTCGCAGGCACTCAAGAGCGTTACGGTAAATCCTGAGCGTGGAAGCCCCTTGGAGATCGCCAAGGCGAGGGCGGCAGCTCGAGAGCTTTTAAAATCCGAGGCCGCACACTCTCGCCAAAGATTGGTAAATATGCTCTGTGGTGTGACTGCATTCTTCACTGTGGCCCTCTTGCTGACCTCCGTGGGTACGTCATTGTTCTCGACGCAGGCGTACAGAGCGCACCTTGGCCCAACCCAGGCGGAGGCCTACAATTCCAGCGCGGATGGCGTGAAGGACGATTCCGGCCACGATAGTGACGCGCGCGCGGAGGATGAAACAATCAATGAAAACGCCTTCAGAGCTCAGTCAGAGAACCACACCGCAAGTCACGGTGACTTTCCTCACGACGGCGTCGTCCATGTGGTAGGTGGTCGCGAAGGTTCTTCGAAGGGCTCTCGGGAGGCGCTTCGAGTGGCTGAAGCCAACAGAGCTGGAAGTGCTGTAACTTCGGTATCCGCGTAGAGGCGGCATTCACGATCTATTCGACGCAATAATCAATCAACGATTCAGAGACTTCAAAACAAATAGCTATAGGTATACTCTCGTGTAATAAATATGTACGGTAATATAATAACCAACACCAATAAAGCATTGTGTTGTAGGAACTGTGAGGCGACCCCACCGTGGTGATCTAGTGGCTAAGGTACTCGGCTGCTAACCTGCAGGTCGCGGGATCGAATCCCGGCTGCGGCGGCTGCATTTCATATGGAGGCGGAAATGTTGTAGGGCCATGTGTTCAGATTTGGGTGCCCGTTAAAGAACCCCGGGTGGTCGAAATTTCCGAAGCCCTCCACTACGGCGTCTCTCATAATCATATGGTGATTTCGGGATGGTAAATCCCACATATCAATCAATCAATCAATCAATCAGAACTGCGAGGCATGTCACTTACATGAGTGACATTCCTTTAACACGATAACGTTAAGGAGCTCATTTTGCAGAAATGTCGGCGTCATTCGTTGTGAACAAAAAAGCATCTTATGCGTGAGCGAAAAATCGAGAACAACGCAAATGAAATAAAATTTTCGGCAAGAGTGGTGACCGAACCACGTTCGTTCGGGTTCGAGTGAAGATGTAACCCGGGTCATTGGCGTGCCAAACGGATGTTCTACCACATGGCTACGTATTTGCTTGTGAATACAGCGAAAAGAACTTCCTCTGCTTGGAAATGCAGTGCAAGTATCTTTCATGCTTTACACACACACACGCGCCTCCCGTATACATGCTTAAAGGAGCCCTGTAACACTTTTTGAACATGGTCAGAAAACGCTGCTGATTGGTAGTAGAAGCTCCCGACAACACGCGAGCTAAATAATAAGCACAGCACGTGGCCTGGAATTAGCAATAAATTATCAAAGTCAGCTTAAAATTGCTTTTTCTTCTCTCGATAAATCACGTTATATGTCCAAGAATCAGATGTGAACGACCCACCTATCAGCCGTTGGCTGATTTGAACATGGCGCGCTCGCTCGTTACAAAGATCGCCGCGGGACGCCGCTACTTGTCCACGCGTGCGTGCGCGATCATAGTGAAAAAGCGTTGCATTCGAAGAAAAAAAAAAGCAAGAAAAAAAGTGCTCAAGGTCACAAAGTTCGCGTGACTTTTTTTTTTTTTTTGTGGCCTGCCACCCCTCCCTGCTTAGCTTCCAGCGCTTTCGTGGGAACGAGAGAAGATAGAATGCAATTGCAGCTTGCGACCAACCTTTGTTACTCCACTCGCAGTGGACGGATTCATAAAATTTTTGCGGCGTTGAATTCATGAGGCAACAAGCTCTTCCAGTGAATTCATTCCATGGTTACTTGAAAAAAAGTGTTTCAGTGCCACTTTAACGATGCAACACGGAATATTGCAGCAATAATGCATGGTCCAAGCGTCCATCGCCAGCGGCTGTCCCATCATTTAATTATTCCTATAGTTTTGGGGTCTTAAGCCAGTCACCCCCTACAAAAAGGACACATGCTACTGCGCCTATTTCCTTAAGGCCACGTAGGAGGTGCATAGCAAGTTCACATAGGTTTCATACACTAAAAGTGCGCACTAAGAATTAAAAATTCTGGGTCCAAGTGAAGATAGAACGCAGCCCGTATGCGTGGCACACAAATGTTCTACCACTTGCCCACATATTTGCTTGAAAAACAGAGAAAATAAATAATTTTGTCCGCAAAAGCCACCTTTCATTCGTGCGAAACAGAATGAATCCACATGCGCATTCAGAAACGTGACATCGCTATCACGTTCAACTCTTAATGGCGAAGCTTAAGGGTCCCCCAATTTTACCATAGACAACATAGAATATATACCAGGGGCCGGAAAAGATGTTTTATTTTGCGCAATTTGGCGGCCTCTGAGGAGATTCTTACACCGCCCATTCTCTTTGGCTTGAGTAGCAGGTTCACCATGATTCGCTTATCCTGTTTTACAATGACCGAGCTTCGATGGCAGGAGCGCCTCTGCTTTGAAATTTAAAACTGGTGTGCCCTCGAACAACCGAAAGAAGAAACACGAGCAGCAAGTTAGATATAGCGATCTTAAATAAACGGGCACCCGCGCACTCAGGCAGGCTGGCCGAGACACACGTAGATGTAGCTAGGGAAATACTCATTTGAATCAATACATTTTAGATGCAAAGCCGCTCTTTGACTAGCTTGTGTAACGCTGTTCATCCGTGTCCCCGTGCCAACGCGCCACACCGCGTTCCCCCGGCCGCAGTTGTTTGAACAATGCCAAGTAGGTGAAGTCGCAGCTGCTCCTTGACGTCACTCTCTCTCTTTTCCGCAGCACATGGCCTCCGAGATGCGCCCGAGGAATTGCGCAGCAGCTGCTGGCTCCTGCCAACACACCTAGGTGGCAGTGCTCCTCCACCCGCTTGCAACACACTTCTCTCTCGCATCACCCTCTCTACCGTCCGACACGCTCGACCGCACGTCGAGTGGAAACACTCTTTCGGCTCGTTTATTTGCCATGTAACTTACACGAAACCCAACCCACCTCCTGTGTATTCTGTGTATTCGCGTTCAAAGAAAAGTTTGCTCGAGTAAGGGCTACAATGAGTTTCGCTTCAAACCATTCTTCTAGCACCCGCATCGATGCCCGTTTCAGCCGGGCCAACGGCGTGCGCACTGCTGCTGCTTCGCATGCCATCATGGTTCCCTTCGGGGAGATGGTCCATACATTTTCTCGTTGTACTCTGACCGAAACGGCTTTCACACACTGCGCGTTTCGAAAAGCTGTACTCGTACCCTGAAGACTGATGAGTCGAAAGTCAGCATTTGTTATGATTGACCAAACCGGACCCATTTTGTCAACAGACCGTCGATCGTGCTCGCTCAAGCCACCGTCACGCTAACTGAGCGCTGTTTAATTGCCGTTCCTTATTGCTTTTGCTTCGCTTGTCGTCCATGACCAATGGTGTACAGACTCGGACTCTTGCAGAAAGTTCTCTTTGCACTTTCTGGTTCCGCTCGTACTTTCTCGTGAATGCTCAAGCTTAGGGCATTGTTCAAACGGAAGCACTCCCAAAAAGCTTAACAATTAGAGAGAACATCGGCCACTCGTGAAGCTGGGCGCATTATTAGCAATGGTGTGCCAGATAGTGAAAGAGCTTGCGAAGCCTGTGAATCTGTCTCTACCATTGACCAAGAGGGCCATTTCCCTTACTGTACAGTTTTGGGCGGCAGTAATTATATACGTCTTTTCATATTTGTCCCAAGGCAAGACACTTCGACAGTAGTGCACTGTCGTATCGTGCGGCGGAACCACATGCATATTGGCGACGAGGATCGGATCCACGTGCGTCCGGCCGAAGGTGGGCATACGACCCATAGCTACTTGTGCTAGCATGTTCAGCACCCTGGATACAGCCCACCGATACTTCATTTCAGCGGATTACCAGATTGTGACCACCGAGACCATTCATACAGGAATACGCGTCTGACTCGGCCCTCCGGTTCGGATACAAGCTTCCTTCACAGCGATGCACGCTGCGATACCTCCGCCCGTGTTCCTGCAGTACCCCTGTAGGCCGCCTATTCCATGGTGACAGTGGCGTCCGATTCTTCAAGTTTACATTGATGCTGCTGCCACGGACGCCACGCCGGAGCACAAGAAGGCATTACTACTGCATGCGCTAGGCGTGGAAGGTTTGAACTCCTACCTGCTTGCTGTGGAGGATGAACCATATCTGGCCCTAGACCATGCAAGCCCAGCGGATGCCGTGCAAGATGCGTATGCTGCAACGCTCCAGCAGTTGGACGCTATTTTCGACGAGCAAGCCATTTAGCCTCTAGAATGTATTGCACTGCGGTCTTGACCGGTTGTTGCCATAGCGTCTTGAATGAAGCACGCAACGAAGGGCCATCCAGTGGCTTGAGGAGGCTTTGGCAAAGCAACGGAGAAAAACTCCCAAGCATTTCTCCGAGGGTGAACATGGTTAAGTGCGAATGCACGGGGTGATGCTATGAGGGGGAGTAAAGTTGAATCAGGTGACATTCGCAAGTGAGTTAACGTAAACTCCCCCGTGTGACCACAGTGCGAATCCCAGGAACCATTAGACCCTCTCGGGAAATCTTGCTGAGTTTGCGCGTATATGTGAGAGCAAATTCGCACTATAATGTTTATGTCAGCGGCCCGCTTCGCCCGCTTGCGCTCGGCATCACGGGCCCTTCGCCGCACTGCCTTGTCTTCAACCGGCGCGACATCTTCAACGACGCGTGCAATGCTCGCATTCGATTGCGTTGTACTCGTTGTTGGAGGTATCGCCATCGAGGTTGATGCCTGGGATAAATCCATACCTATGACGACTTGCTGATCTCGAGCAAATTGTGGGCGCCCAGCCACGGAGCGGAGGGTGGAGCGCGCACAATCACGCGGTGTGTGACGTCACTGCGCCGTTGCTACAGGCGCTCCTCTCCGCTCCTCACGCCGTTGCTAGGAGAGAGGAGGAGGCGCACCGCGGATGGTGGATTCAGGGTCGCTTATAAAGTGCATTCGCTCTTAAAAGGAGCCAACGACCCGTCTAACGGGCGCGAAGGCACCCGAGTAACTGTGGCCTAGTCCGAGCACAACATCCTCGAGTCCTAGGCTCTGAGATTATTGGACTCTAATAGCCGTAGATTTAAGATAGGGAGCATCCGCGCCCTGCAAGGTCGGGGACTTCCTACACACCGGATGTATAAATAAATGTGATTTCTCTCTCTCTCTCTCTGTCACTGCTTCGCTGATAGGGATACTCCAGATTACGCGAGCTATGAAGCATGCAGATGCCGCGATGGTTCAGGGCGGTTATGGTGCTCAGTTGGCGATCCGAAAGACAGGGAATCGACTCCTGCCACTGCGGTCGCATATTGATGAACGCGAAATACCAGATATTGTCAGTCAATGTTAAAGGTGGTTGAAATTATCAGTGACATTCTACAACTGCCTCAATCATTGCTTAAGTCGCTTTGGGATGTTACACTGTCAAAATAATGAAAGACAGATTTACCAATCAATCAATCAATCAATCAATCATAAAGCAACCACGGAGCCTAAAAACCACTGCGTATTCTTTGTACGCCACTCAATCAACTTGAAAGAGTAGCGCTAAAAAGCTTCTTGGGCACTATATAGTGACAAATGATGAAAAAAATGCTTATTTGGTGGTTGTTATATGCTTGTATTTTCAAATGCGCATTTGTCCACAGCCACTTTCTGCCAATCTGGAAGCGCTGGTGCTTCAAACACTATCGCTTAATTCGGCTGTTTCGTGTGTATGATCTAGAATTAGTCGAAGCAGGGACTCTGTCATACACCACCGGGACTTCCTCGCAGGAGAGGGCATACGCAGTCACCGCGTCGCTATCGACATCCAATTGGGAGGAGGGTTCGGCTGTCACTTCGAACTTGATGTTAGCGTCGTCACCGATGTCCGTGATGTCTTTAAATGTGTAATTTCTAGCTCCGTTACTCGTACTCTGGCTTTCCGTAGACACAGATCGCATTTCGCCTGTCTGGAAGAACAATGATGCACCCAGTGTGACCAAGGCAAAGACGATCACCACGAAGATGACCCCTCCCCAGATCAGGTTGAGTCTCCGCTGGTACCCTTGCTCGTCAACTTTCGGGTGCTTCTTTTCGACCATCAGCGCCCGGGTGAATCTGCGTTGGTCAATTATTAACGGTGGATTGCCTACAATGCTTTTGAGTGTCTGTGGCTGTCCTGTGCTTGCCGAAGAGCGTTGCTTAGCTGCCGTATCGGTATAGCCATCAGAAAAAAGTGAGTCGAGATTGGTGAAGAGCTTGCCTGTGAGCGGTCTCGACAACGGTGGTTGTGGTAGTAGGCGCGCTGAAAACACTGGCTTCAACGATGGTTGTCTGGACTGTTGCTTCATTGATGGTGGTGTGGGCTGCTGCTTCAGCGATGGTGGTGTGGGCTGTTGCTTTAACGACGGATGTATGCGCTGCTGCTTCAATTCTTGGGGTGTGGACTGCCGCTTCATGGTCAGTGTGGTTACCTGCGGCTTCAGTAACGATGGTGTTGACTGTTTCTGCAACTTCAATGATGGTGGTGAGGATTGCTGCTTCGATGACAGTGGTATGAACTTCATATGGCCCGTCGAAGAGACCTTTCTTGATGTCATAGTGCCGCTCGGCTTAGCACTTGCAGGAGTTCAAACGTTTCGGTTTTCTCTTGAGAAGCCTTGCAATGAAAACAGCCACAGGAATATCTTTGTTCTTCTTGTTTAGTTATGATGCTTACCCACTTGGGAATATTATTAAGTTTACGAGCGAGGTGAGGTTGTTGTTGCCTTTAACATGGCTCATACCCACTCAGGGGGATCGGCCAAGAGTTGATTGTACGAATTTGTTAGGCTTTTTGATTATGGAGATTTGATAACCAAAAGATCAACGTACGCGTACATTAGAAAATGGGTAATAATTATCTTACACACATTCATATCACTCTACAAAGGGGGGGGGGGGGAGTTAGTAGGCTATTGCTATAGCTCAGCCCCCTTTCCACAGGCGGTGGCCAGACCTTTCAGTCTTGGCGACGTGTCCGACCAGCTAGGCCACCCAGAGTTGCTCATCCAGGCACATGCTCAGCAGCATAGCCTCGCACTGCTCGGGCGTAGTTTTCTTAAATGTAGGACTGATGCTGTTTTTAACGACGTGCGACTACGGGACATGCCCAGATAATGTGGTCGAGGTTGACGCGAGTCGCCCCGCAAGCTTTGCGCCGTGGTGTATAAACGTCTGATGCGACTATACAGCGTTGGTGTGGGCATATATACGCAGTAATCCCCATGTTGTGGACTGGTGCTTACTAAGGGACTTGTTACGGGGTGGGTGCTTCAGTCTTGCAGTATGCCGTAAGAAATAAGAATTCCACCATACGGGACTATTTTGTCTTTCGCGTGACTACTCCGTCACTTGAATTTCTCGTAATTTGCTTGACCCTTTAGGAGGGTAGCTGCTCTGATGACGGGTGACATACCCGCTGGATGACGTCTCGGGCAGTGTTGGGAGTGACATTATTCCCGGCAAGGCTGGAATGACGGGATGCCCAGCATAAATAAACTTGGCGGCGACGAAGAGGGTGTGCCTGCGAGTATGCAGTTTCCTTGCGAGTGTGCGGTTTGCTTGTGGCGGTTCAGCATTCTACCACAGGGCTTGACACGACGCTGAAAACTGACCTTTTGTAGGTTTTTGTCAGTTGGGGAATGACGTTAGCATGTGCAATAGAGCGTTATAGAAGAGTAAAGGAACAACTATAGGCGTCACCCATTGAGGATTGCGTATAGTGGGTTATCGAATGCTTGCAGTGTTCTTGTAGTCAGTCACATCATCAACAAAGTGATCATATTAACTTACATGTAGCGGGTGCTATGCTTCAACGGAGTATGATGAATATATAGGAACTGTGGACGCTTTCCCACGTCACAAAAGTTATGATGAAATATGGAGCAGTGAATGTCATACACGTGAACCTTTGAGTTAATGTATAACCTAGAGATAGCATACAGAGTAACTCTAGTCAAACTGTATAGTAGTTTATCCTAAAGCGTTTAAAAAAGGCTGTATACAAAGACTGCTCTTCCAGCTTTTACTGTGACTGTGCTGCACGTTCCGTGCAGGCCTGGCGGTTGTTTTTTTTGCCACTGTAATCATGTCACGAACACACCTGATGTTTATAGTTTAGCTGAATTGTACTTAGGCCACTATCCTCGGTATTCAGCAGTATAATTTGTATTTTCCTGTTACAGATCAGACCGTTTTGTTTGGACTTGAAGTAGCTCGTATAAGAATGCTAAGTAGCAATGAAAGAACGAAAGAGCAATGTTTTGCGACAAAATTAACACCATATTTGTGCTTCTGTTGGTACCATCTTTTGCTTCATGGGCGTAATGGCGATGAGTAGACTTGTAGAGCTACTGGTCCTTCCAGGCAAAAGGCGCACCATTCTGGACTTTCAGCACTGTTTCTAAATGCGAAACATTTCTTAGCGAACTTCGGTGACTTTGAGCGTATCTATCTATCTATCTATCTATCTATCTATCTATCTATCTATCTATCTATCTATCTATCTATCTATCTATCTATCTATCTATCTATCTATCTATCTATCTATCTATCTATCTATCTATCTATATATCTATCTATCTATCTATCTATCTATCTATCTATCTATCTATCTATCTATCTATCTATCTATCTATCTATCTATCTATCTATCTATCTATCTATGGATGAATGAAGGAATGAATGAGTGAATGATGTGGAAATCCCATCACGGGCGTCATCAAACCTCTTCCTTGAGACACATGTGGCACATACCCGTATACCACGGTAAACTGCCGCGGTATATGGTTATGTGCCACAGAAAATAAGCAGTTTACTCTCCCTTAAGGAAGGCCTACAAATCAGCCCTACGTCTCCCATCGTACACCAGACCGAAAGATTGCTGAAATTGGGTGTCTACAGCACGTTGGACGAAATAATTGAAGCTCAGCGAATAGCCCAACTCGAAAGGCTGTCGAGCACGTGGGCAGGCAGAGAAATTGTGGACAAAATTCGTGGATACTTCCAGGTACCCCGAAAGGGAAGCTTTCGTGACCGTGGCGATCTACACGAAACGAATGGTATAGCGTCGCCCAGATCAGTAAAAACCAGGCACTCTGAAGCCGCGGAAGTAGTAGCCATAGTGCTAGCCATATTCAGCAAAAGTCACGGTAGAATTAATAGCGACATCAAACCGGCAATTCGAAACTACACAAGAGGGTGGATCTCTAGTTAAGTGGGAATCCTAAATAGCAAAGCAGAGGACTTCAAAAACGGAGGCTATACATCTATCTGGAATGAATTCCGGCGTACATGGGCAAAGATGAAGAGGGTCTCAAGACCCCCCAAACCTTAATGAGAAGACTCATTTTACCACGCGCGAACTCACCATACTGGCTGGGAACACCCATCTCAGAAACCCAGGAGGACCGATCCTGAGTTTGATGGTAAAGATCAGCTTCTCACCTTCCACGCCATACTGGCTCACTACAAAGAACAGAAGGAAATACAACCACAACCCCACCTTAAACTAGATAGGTCACAAGAAGTAGACGTGAGACGCCTACAAATGAGAACATTTCAAAACTCCGTGCACCTCAACCGCATATACCCCAGGCAATTCCACGATGCTGGCTTTATCCTATGTAAACACGAATGCGCAAACATGGAACACATTCTCTGGAAATCCCCACACACTACATGGCTTTTCGATCACCAAAACCAGGACCTCCTTGATTGATTGATTGATTGATATATGGGGTTTAACGTCCCCAAACCACCATATGATTATGAGACGCCGTAGTGGAGGGCTACGGAAATTTCGACCACCTGGGGTTCTTTAACGTGCACCCAAATCTGAGCACACGGGCCTACAACATTTCCGCCTCCATCGGAAATGCAGCCGCCGCAGCCGGGATTCGAACCCGCGACCTGCGGGTCAGTAGCCGAGTACCTTAGCCACTAGACCACCACGGCGGGGCCCCGGACCTCCTTGAGACGCGTTGGCTCGACGCTCTGGCAAGCTCAGAATTTGAAGTCCAAACTTGGGCCATCCAGCAGGCCTGGGAAGCGGCAGAAAGACGAAACCCTACTGCCACCAACCGGATAGCCTATAGGCTCGGCCGCTAATCTGCATGTTTTAAGTAAAGTTTTCTCCATTTCATTCCAAATATATAGGAAGGCCAGAACAGATATTGGTAATTTAAGGGCGAGTGTGCTAAAGCAAAACTGATATCGGCAACGTAGGCCACACGAATGCAAAGAATAAACGTCAGGGTCCCAGCAGGAATAAAACACAAGAATTCCGCTTTGCCATGAAGTGTCATATCACAGGGTCACGCCAAGTCTTGAAAATGTTCCGACACTAGACCATACATGCAGGCGGCATGTTGATGACACTTTAACTGTGGTTGCAGCACTGGCTACCTGATCTTATGAAAAAGTAAGGGTCGTTACATATGTGCTCTTATGATACAGGCGTCATGTCGGTTCGACGTCGTTTGTATACTTAAGTGACATTCGCGGAAGTTTATCTACATAGCACTAGACATAGCTACCATTCGTGTAAGCACAAGCACTACACATCAGTACACCACTTCTGGTGTAAGCAATACCTATGTGGCGGGTGTAATCGCTACGCAACTGTGAACAATTGATGATCGACGATCTCATGTACCATGGGAATTGTTGTTATGCGAAGAATGCTGAGAGAAAGTGACTGTGGTGTAAACTTTTTATTGAGCAAGACGTTGCGAACTTACGCTAAACATATGTACAGATGTTGTACGCACAGAGGTATGTTTTTTTAAACGTGCACAGTCGTGCATTTTTTTAACGCCATAGCGTTAAACAGCTCGTTTCGCGTAGGCGTAAGCGTCGTTGGTTGTGGGCGAAAAATCATCATCTTATGCGTGACTGAAAAATCTAGAACGATGTAAATAATATAAATGAATGATAAAAATTCTAGAGCAAAGTGGGGACCGAACTATGGTTGTTTGGGCTCAAGAGGGAATTGGACCCCACTTGGACCCACCCGGGTGGAACCCGGGTGTATTGCCAAGCAATCCGGGTCGTTTGGGTAGCAAGCGGATGTTCTACCACACTGCCATGCCTCTGCTTGTGAAAATAGTGAGAAGAACTTTCTCTGCTCGGAAATTCAGTGAAAATAGCTTTCATGCTTCACAAACACAATAGTCCGGTATAGATGCTTCACTATGCAATATGAAATATTTCAGTAGTAGCGCATGGTACAAGCGTCCATTGCCAACGGGCGTCACAATGGCTGTGTTCCAATTCTTAGACAGCACATAGACAGTCTACGCAGACTGCTTAAAAGACCGCACCGCGCCCATGCTGTCCGAGAATCGGAACACGTTTAGACAGCTTTTACGCGACGATTTGCCACATAGAGTCGAGAATAAAAAGCAAAATAAACAGACAAACGTAACCGTTGTAATTTCTGGCTTATTTCGTGTTGAAATCAAAAAGAAATAAACGTTACTCACATTGAGCGTCTGGGAAAGCGTCTGCTTGTGTGCAGACGACCATTCTGGCGAGATTTGATCTATATGAGCGATTCGCTGCGCCACCATCTTGTTTAGACAGCAAAGTAGCCTGCATCGTATTTGTCTGCGATGGGGTCTTCTCGGAGCTGTGTACTTTGCCGGTTACGTAAGAATTGGAATGGGACTTAAGATGGCCGCTGTCCATTTAGCTGTCTATTTAGTCGTCTACGGTGAGTATTGGACCACAGCCAGTATGTGACTATCATATTGGCTACCTGGTTGTACACAGTTATTAGCTGAACAAAACCAAACTTTTGTGACGGGTTGGAGCATCGGACGACCAACTCGTTACGCTATTCACATTGTGCGACGACTGCTGGTTCTTTCGCTGTTTTAAAACACTCTATAAGCCGTATTAACGCTTATGAAAGGCAGCACGCCGCTACAAAACGGCACACACGCTACTGAGCCTATTCCTTTAACCACGTAGCGGGGTCATGCTTTGACCCCGTACCTCTCTCTTTTATAATAAATGTTTTTCATCATCAACATTCACTTAAGGCCACGTATGGTGAGTGCATAGCAAATTCAAAAAGGTTTGATGCACTAAGTGTTTGAAATACGGACTAGAAACAGGATGTCACTGTCGCGTTCAACTCCTGAAAACGAAGCTTTAGGATCCCCTAACGTTTTACCGTGAAAGCTGTTATGAGATCAAAATAAGTGTCTTGTGCCACCGTATAGTTGTTTGCCGCCACCGCCGGTGTCCGTAACCACAAGGCACGAAGTTAGAAAAAAAAACAACCTCGTACCAATGACACAGTGAAGCTCGAACCCGGGTCTGCTGGATGCCAGCCCAATGCACTGAACCACGCAAATGGACGGGATTTGTTGGTGTTACAAGCTGCCACTCTAGCGTCGCCAGCGCGAAGTCGGCGACGGGAATGACAGCAGGTTGGTTCGTTCCGTACGCAAGCAGGGACAGTGAAGAGATCAGAGACGTGAGAAAACAAAACAAACTTTACTCTAGTGATATTGCAGCACACGGCATCTAATACAACACTTCAATACAACTAACAAAATACATCGACACTTGATACAACTAAAGAAATTTATAACAGAAACAATAAATCAGCTTACGAGAGAGAACTATTACAAACTACACAAACTAACAAGAATAGAACGACGGAGTAGGAAGTTCGAAGATATAAACAGGTGAAGGCATACGTGTGATGACCGGCAGCGTTGTGTCCCCGACGATCGGATGCGAGAAGTCGAAGAGAGTTCTGGCACGACTGCGATGTCGGCGGTGTTGCAACGCTGGTGGCTCCGGGAGGCTAGTGCTTGCAGGTGACTTCGAGCAGGTTGAGCTAACTTGAGGCGAAGTCCCGATGTCTACGTTGCAGACGTTAATATCGCGTCACAACTAGACGAACGGCTAAGTTTAGGTGGCCAGCCGATACAGAGCCACACTAAAAATTTCTAGAAGAGATGCTTGTTGATCTGTTTCTACACCATGTTGGTCAGCGACTAGTCTGCCTAGCAGGGCAAAATCCTGCGCTTAAATCCCCCTCGTGTCTCCTCGCTCTCTTCCTTGGGGACAAGAGACCTCTACCTGGGTCCAATCATGCGCGTTTAATTGATGGGAAACTCCCCCCCAAAAATATTTTGACCCCACCCCTTTTTAATTGGGAGAGGGCCCTCAACTAGCGAGAGTGACAACCTGTCGGGTTGTTGTCATAGGGCTTGGCCACCAGAGCGTTTCCCACGCTTTTCCCCGTGAGAACGGTCAAACGTTTGGCTCTCAGCTGGTGCGTCTTGTAGTTTAATCCTTGTTCGGGGTATACCGCGGCCTTCTACGACCTTGCAGACGCCGCCACAGTTACAAAAGGATTAACCATCGGCGGCGACGTTCTAAGAAGAGCACCCCATTTCGCCCTTCTCGGCTCCCTTTCATGCGCCGCCGTTCTCATGGTCAGTCGGGGAGTACGGCGCCCGTTAATTGCCGTGACGCGGTGTCGCCAAAAATAGCCGTCCGTGACATTGCCCCCCACTTTCAGAATGTTATTCATAACATTTGTTCGCACGGAGGGGAATTTTTTCGACAACAAGGAACAAAACACCACCAACAAGGGAGGCATGAGCACTGTCCCTCTCATACACAACATAAATAGGCAGAGTGCATCAAAGTAACAACAAAAGGAATAACAAACAATGGTTAGAGTACCAGCTTCATTTACACGCTACAATATCAATGCGCCATACAAACAAGAAGAGGAAATAGCCGTGTACGGCAGCCATCAATACAGAATACACTGCACGAATGTACACTACGAAACAAAACGGAACCGGTGCGCTCCTCTACTGTAGTGCAATCCTTCAATGTGCATTACAACAAGTAAAAACAACCAATGCACCAAGCAAAAAGAAAATAACTCAAAATACACTTCTTATACAATGAAATACGCACATACACACAGAAAACAACCGACGAAAGGAAAAAAATAACATGCTCATAGACCTCAATTCTCAATGCGCGCAACGACAACTGTACCGGGTCACGCCAATCTTAATCAATTTACGAAATCATTCGGTTTGTGCTAATATCTTTCTCAAATGCTCATTCATGCCACATCCCCATGGCAGTGGAGGCATACGATGGCACACTAAACCTTTGAAACAACTAGAAAAATGACACATTTTCTCGGTTTTTACCTTACGCAAATTTTCGCACTCATAATTAAACTAATTCGATGCTAACTTTTAGCCTTTGGCTCGGCGGTTTCCCTTCTGAACAATTTACACCGCCTCACGTAACTTGCAAAAACTATGACTGAAGTCTGCATCTGCAAAGCAACACTAAGTAACCATACTTAGCACGTACGTGCAACAATTCTTCAAACTGACCGCCCCCTTTTCTAAATTAGATTCGCTTGAATCGCACACGATGGGGTCGCGTTCCCGGCGGCTTTCGAGCACGCCAGAGGTTACAAAAAGCACGAACGCCTGGCTGTGTCCTGCTGTCACGCCTCATTCTGAATTTCGGCCGGCTCCCCTAAGGAATGTGCAAGGGACGCCAGAAACAGGGGGGAAGCCTGGGTAATAGTGTCTTTGTGGTCGCCCCCACGCAGTACTTTGCCGTCGTGCCTTTTCGACTTGGAACCTTCGGGCAAGGCCGCTTTCCCGAAGTCGTCGAAATGAACCGCGCCTTTCGTTCGGGTGACGCATCTCCCTTTCCCCCCCCAATACACCTGGCTAGCCGCTTGTGCCTCCATGAACGCCACCATTGACCTTTCTTGAAACAGATTAACGGCCTAGCCTTTCGTCTCTGTCGAGAGGAGTGGGACCAGCCCTAGGCTCACGCAGCGTGGTACGCTTCCTCTTCTTTCTTTTTCGGCGATGTTTGCGTACCTCCTTTCCCTCGATGTCATCATCATGTCGCTTCAAGACCTCAAAAGTTGGGAAGCTCGTTGGAGCTGGTGCTAGGTCTTCCCTCCCGATAACGCTTTTTGAACTCTGCGTCACGACGGACTGTCGGGCCAAATTAGCTTTGTCAACACTGATGAAGCCATCAACTGGGCCCTCTCCGACGGCATCGCTGCATTCCTGAAGCGTCGCGTCCTCGCTCTGATTCGCCACTGTGCTAATCATGCCTACATTTGACGATGTCGAAACGTACTCTTGAGGCACGAAGGAGGTTTCCAGCATCTTACTGGGCCCATTAGGGCTGCTGGCACTCTCCTCATCCACGCAAGGAGCGTCTCTCGACATCGTCTCTACCTCCAGACCGGCCAAGGCCTCGTTCTCAGCATACTCTACCTTGATGCCTTCTAGAATACGCGGGCCCTTTTCTGGCGCGATCTCTGGTTCTAGCACTTCCTGCCACACTTTAACGTTCATCGCTTTGCGACACGCCTCGCTTTCAGACTGTTGTCTTTCTGTTTCGCGCTTTCTTTCAGACTCTTGTCTGAGCTGCTCTTCCTTTGTCCAGACAGAAGTTCCGGATATCCGGAACATCTCTGCCTTAACTACCTCGTAGTTGTTCGCGTTCTGCTGACTGAGTCGCGCAACAGCTTCATTTGCCTCGCAAGGCAGAACCGTGAGTAGCCCTTGACACCATGTGTCTCGCTCAAATGACAGTTCCTCGCCGGCATCGCCGTGCTCACTGCTGGATCGGCTAACCCTGCTACCCTCACTGAGGCGAATCTTTAATTGCAGTAACTGCACTTCCCGTTCTCCGGCCTCCCTTGCCGCTTCCCTTGCCGCTTCTCGTTCTTTCGCCCTTTCTTTGCGCTCTCTTTCCTTTTTCTTCGCGTTTTCTCTCTCTTTCTTTTTTCTCTCGGGCCAGTGCCCACTTTTCTCTGGCCTGCGCCTGTTCCTGCTGCTCCTTAATCCATTGTCTCAGTTCGGCGCCCTCGAGGCCTAACTGTTTAACGTATGCGATCCACTTATCAAAATCCATACACTCCATACTGCAACTGTCACTATATGCCACTATAAAAACAGCGCAATCATTGCAGTATGCAACCGCTTCAACTGTGCGGCTCTATCACGACGCTGTCCGCACGGTTCTCGTTCACCACTCACTGTCTTACTCTTGTACGGAACGTCCTGTCTCGCGGACGCCAGTTTTGTTACAAGCTGCCACTCTAGCGTCGCCAGCGCGAAGTCGGCGACGGGAATGACAGCAGGTTGGTTCGTTCCGTACGCAAGCAGGGACAGTGAAGAGATCAGAGACGTGAGAAAACAAAACAAACTTTACTCTAGTGATATTGCAGCACACAGGATCTAATACAACACTTCAATACAACTAACAAAATACATCGACACTTGATACAACTAAAGAAATTTATAACAGAAACAATAAATCAGCTTACGAGAGAGAACTATTACAAACTACACAAACTAACAAGAATAGAACGACGGAGTAGGAAGTTCGAAGATATAAACAGGTGAAGGCATACGTGTGAGGACCGGCAGCGTTGTGTCCCCGACGATCGGATGCGAGAAGTCGAAGAGAGTTCTGGCACGACTGCGATGTCGGCGGTGTTGCAACGCTGGTGGCTCCGGGAGGCTAGTGCTTGCAGGTGACTTCGAGCAGGTTGAGCTAACTCGAGGCGAAGTCCCGATGTCTACGTTGCAGACGTTAATATCGCGTCACAACTAGACGAACGGCTAAGTTTAGGTGGCCAGCCGATACAGAGCCACACTAAAAATTTCTAGAAGAGATGCTTGTTGATCTGTTTCTACACCATGTTGGTCAGCGACTAGTCTGCCTAGCAGGGCAAAGTCCTGCGCTTAAATCCCCCTCGTGTCTCCTCGCTCTCTTTCTTGGGGACAAGAGACCTCTATCTGGGTCCAATCATGCGCGTTTAATTGATGGGAAACTCCGCCCCAAAAATATTTTGACCCCACCCCTTTTTAATTGAGAGAGGGCCCTCAACTAGCGAGAGTGACAACCTGTCGGGTTGTTGTCATACGGCTTGGCCACCAGAGCGTTTCCCACGCTTTTCCCCGTGGGAGCGGTCAAACGTTTGGCTTTCAGCTGGTGCGTCTTGTAGTCTAATCCTTGTTTGGGGTATACCGCGGCCTTCTACGACCTTGCAGACGCCGCCACAGTTACAAAAGGATTAACCGTCGGCGGCGACGTTCTAAGAAGAGCACCCCATTTCGCCCTTCTCGGCTCCCTTTCATGCGCCGCCTTTCTCATGGTCAGTAGGGGAGTACGGCGCCCGTTAATTGCCGTGACGCGGTGTCGCCAAAAATAGCCGTCCGTGACAATTTGCAAACTTGCCTTAGGCAGGCTTGATGTCAGGAAAGCAATTGCGTTAATATACGGCTGTTTAATAATACGGCTGTTTAATACGGCAATAAGAGTGTTTTAAAACAGCGAAAGAACAAGCAGTCGTCGCACAATGCGAATAGCGTAACGAGTTGGTCGTCCGATGCTCCAACCCGTCACAAAAGTTTGTTTTTGTTTAGCTAATAACTGTGGCGCATACCCACTTCAAGCATAATTCCTCATCGTCGTCAGCCACTGCATGAACAACCGAAACAAAATTCCTGGCAGTAGTTTAATGAATACCAAGCTTCTCAGAAAAATGTCGAAAAATAGCATAGCGAATGTCAGCCTACTACACAATTTTTTTTTTATTATTAAGCAAGTGTGCTTGCAGAAGTTATCCAATGAGTGTTTAGAAAAGGCTCTGAAAGGCCGCTCTTTTAGCTTTCGCTGTGGCTGTGCTGCGCCTTCCTCGCCGGCCTGGAGTTTTTTTTTTTTATCCAGTAGTTTACAGTTGCGTATTGATGACAAGAGCAACATGATTAGTACCAACACTAGAAGCTTGTAAGCTTTTATGTAGCGCTTGTGCATGCAAGGATGGCAGCCCATCTAGTGCTATATGGACACAAATTTTAGTAGATGGTGCTCAAGTAAAGAAATGACGTTAACCCAACGTGATGCCTGTGTTACGAGAGTACATACGTAATGTTTATAAAATTAGATAGCCACTACTAGACCATTAATGGACGTTTCTGTAATGTCATGCCTGCACATGACCTTTTTTCGAAGCAGTTCCAAGTTCCAAGTCTGCTTTGTGGTATAATACTTGATTGTCACGCAGAATTATTGAGTTAAATATCTTGTGGGACCCTGATATTTATTCGCATTCGCTGGGCCAAGGCTACCAATAACGCTTTTTTCAACGCTCTCGCAATCAAATTACTGATGCCTGTTCTTGCTGTTCCTGGCTATATATAAACTGTCATTCACCTGTGGATCATACCTGCATAACACGGCTCATGGTTTACGTAAATGGGTCACGCGTGTCTCGAGGAAAGTCTCTGACCACGTATGCCTCGGGGTTATCGATTTTCAACTTATTTAGATCATGGCGACAGACACATTCATCAAACTCTCTTACCATCCCATAATAATTTTGGTGTACCCCAACCTAAAGAAGGGCCATCACGAGAGCGACCAGACATAGGACACACGCCTAAAGTACCTGCATTCGACTAAGAAATAGTTCGCATTAAAAAAAGTGATTCTGGCTATCCAGACTTGGATTAACCGGCAGATATGTCTGGCGAGTTCAGCAATTTGTTGACGTGACTGTGACCATAATATAAGCGTGTGCTCTGATTTGGGTGCACGTTAAGGAACCCCAGGTGGTAAAAATTACCGGAGCTCTCCACTATGGCGTCTCTCATAATCATATCGTGGTTTTGGGATGTTAAACCCCACATATCAATCAACCCTCTCAAGTGCTATTTAAAATTTGTGTATCTGTTTCATCTTAATGTTGTGCCACATCTGTGCAGGTGCGCTGCGGAGCTTCGCTGGTCATCAACCTTCACAGGGTTCTACCTTCAGAGCTCTTGAATTTTTTCGCTTGTATGAAGCGCGGCCAAGTTATGAAATGCATGCCTAGCTTAGAGGCAAGCAGGGTCGGGCAAAGTCTTGCAAGCACATATTGTAGGATACGCTACAATTATAAAAAAATCTATTTCTTTATAATGTTATGTTGTGGGCGCGAAACTTGAAAAGAACGTACACTTGAAAACAGTTCCGAAACGTGACTTTATACATATTTGTTCAAAGTGTGCCCACACCGGCAAAATCACGAGGGCACTGAATTTTGGGACGCATTGGCGATCCCTCAAAACAAGAAAAGGCTGCCGCGAAATTGGTATCGTGTCTGAGAGGCAAATTGCATCTCGCCTCCGCCGTTTCCCAGTCTTCCCCGCACGTCAAAAGACATCCTAGGACGAAGAAAAGAACCGGCTGGGAGAGGCGGGGGAAATCTTCGAGCACGGTGACGTTTGCCTTCGAGTCCACGTGGGCTCCCAGAACAGTCCATAGCACAGCCCAGGAAATCACCGCAGCCCGAACATCACCCTCAATCGCGCTGAAACTTCGAATCGGGCTTTCGTATGTCGCCGCCAGGCAGTCGATCGTACCTTCGACGTCCGCGAGGAGCGTCTTGTCGCAGGCACGTCTTTTGGAGACGAGCTCCGTAATTAACCTCGACACAAGGCGGGAACCTAGGCCGGCAATCTTGACAGCCGGGGGCACGCCCAGCGAGTACCACGGTTCGTCCAGGTAGCTCGCTTCCAGAGGTCTGCTCCAGGCACGGGCATAGTTGACGTCCACAACGTCTCCGCTGCTACCCGGCGTGACGCTGCTCGTTGCTGTGCGGTAGCCACCAAATTCGACCGTTAGCATCCAGTTGGTCAACGCATTCGGCGTCATGTCGGGAAAATCGGCGTAATAGCCTTCGAAGTTGTCAGGCTTGGGGCGACTGAACAACTCCGCGTGCACTCCCGCCATGACCTCGTCGCTGTTGAAGGTGCAATTACTGTTCCGTACCGGCGTTCGCAGAACGACCTTGCTGAACGACCGGCTGATTCTCCGCATCAGAGCCACGACATCCCTCGAGACATTGTCGTCGACTACGGAGGCCATGTACGGGTACTCAAGGGCGTAGTGGAAGACTCGTTCGGCGTTGCGGAAGCACTGCCACCTGTGCCTATGCAGAACAGTGCTTCGAGGAGCTGCTTGTTGCGCCGATATGATGCGTCCACTTGTGAATGGGACGAGCGCTTGTATACAGAGCCAGGAATAAAGCTGCGCAAAATCGGCCTCCCCGAGCTTCTCTTCGAGAGTGAAGAGGGCCTGGAAGTAAGAGCCGGTGTACACAGCGACCGGCATATTGCGTTCCTCTGGTATGCTCATGAAAACTTGGAACGCCTTGAGCCAACGGTCTTTCGAGATGGCTCGCGAAATTTGGTGTACGGAAGCTGTAGTAGAGAACCAGACACCGTCTTTGCCTTTTTCGCTGTCGACGAGAGAAGAGCTCAGGGAGGTCACCAAAGTTGACACTAAGCGGGATATGTTTCTGAATAGTTCTTCGTACTCTGAGGTGTTATCACTTTCGGAAAAACTCTCGTATATGGCGCGAACGTATCTGTCGTGTTTAGCGGAAGCTGTGCCATTCAAATGACGCTTCGACTCTTCCAGAAGTGTTGCCGTGTTTTCTGGCTTCTGTATTGACACTCGTTGTTCTACGTCGTATTCCACCGACACGTCCAGAAGCACGGGAATGTGAACGACTTGTGACATGTAAAACATGACCTTCAACACGTCAGGCGTAGATGCGTTCTCTGCTGCAGACCCTAAAGCAATGCCACCTTCAGCCAGAACGTGCTTGACGTTGGAAGTCTGGTCGTCCGAGAGCGCGACAATGTTGTCGCACGCGACCAGATGCGTCGCAGCCTTCTGAACTGCTGTCTGGTTGCTGGCAGTACGCTTCGACGAAATGACGACGTTCTTTCTGGCGCTTCGGGTGACGTGCCCCAGGAATGCCGAAGCGAGTACTTCCGCGATGGTCTTGCCCGGATACTTGTGCGACCAGGACCCACACACGTACGCGTGGAAGTCTTCGCAGGGTTGCACGTTATCGTCCAGGGCGTCATTGAGCAGCGCTCCGATTCGGCGGCAAGCTTCGTTGCGGCAGCGCCTCACTCGCAACGGGCCACGGGGATCGGGCGGAACGGGGTACCGGCCGTATCTGCTCCGACTCTTGTGCCAAGCAAGCACGCCGATGAGGAGCGCGACTGAGATGGCGGCTACCAGGAGCACGGTGGAGTTGGCCAGGAGACACGTCTTGCCCGGACTGCGCTGTGGTGACCGCTGCAGAGACGTTGTGGCCGCGGTGCGACGAAGCGCGTGCTTGTCCTCTTTCTCGGGGCCGGGTTCCTGTGAGCGAAGAAGTAATGAGATATATCGCTCACTGTGTCATGTGAATGAAACAAAGCCACATATTAAGCACTAAGAAGCACCAAGTTGGCTTCATTCCGTTAGTTTTTTCGTGCGAGCATAAATATGAACGTAAGTTCATTTTTCAGAGCGTCTTGGGTTGGCGGATATGGAGGTATAGATATACGCCATGTTCTAGTTCTATATCCACGCCAAATGGTAAGCACAATTCAATGACAGGAGGACGATACAAATTTCTGAGCTTACAGATTTCATGTGAATCCAGTGCTAAATGACGTTTGCAATAGCAGCATAGTTGCTTGATACAAAGATGTACAAGCCACGTTGTTTATAAGCGACAGTAATGTATTACAGGCTACAATTATAATTTATGGGGATTCATGTTCTAGATCTATGATATAGTTTTTAGGTCTTTTCATGAGCATCTATCAATAGAAATGCAAGCACAAGGTCATTCGTGCACCTTGCACCTCTACGAAAAGTCTCTGTGACGGGGAAATAAAAAGCGATGCAAAGCAGTGGCGTAGCGACGGGAGTGGCACACAGGCCCGTGCTTCCGCTTTGAGAGCAAAAAAAGACCATTTCAAATAGCCCATCCATCCCCCCCCCCCCCCAAAAAAAAATCAGCTTGCGTGCTATAGATACAAAGTAAAATTTCTAATTTTATCGCCAGTGAATGCACATTATTGCAAACATTCGTATAACAAATTAACTAGCGAGCATGGTGTCATGTAAGAATGAGCAAGCATCTACGAATTTCTCTCGATGAGTGCAAAGACAAGATTTCCTAAAGCTGGCACGATCAACATAGCAAACTGATGTCAGCAAATGCTTCGCGATGGCTCTAACTTATTTAAAACAAAAACATTAGGCAGATGACAATCCGACTACGTCGTCGAAAGCAGCGAACTCAATGCAGTGAGATTAGGTTAGGCCATAGAGTTTCCTAAAACTAACTAGAGGGCACTCTGGCGCTGCGATCGTTCAGCGACCATGGGAATGATGGGTAGTACACACATTTGCCTAGTCTTCGTACTTGCGGGCGGCGAATCGTACTTGCGGCTTCGTTTAGTGCTGTGTTTCGGTTTTGTTTTAAAATAAAGATTTAACTTTTTTTGGACTTCGTGACCCAATTTTGAAAGGTAAGTCTAAAATAATGAAGTGGTGAAGCACAATCGCAGAACATTTGCTGATTTTTGTTTCGTGAGAAAACAGCTCCAAGCCATAGGAGCACACACGGAGCCAAAATCAGGCCAGAAGTACGAAGTTTAGATATGTGTGTACTACACATCATTCCTATGCTCGCTGAAGCGCCGTGCGTTGCAGCTCCCATAGACACTAGCGCCAGAGTTCCCTCTAGTGTATATTAAGAAACTCTATGGGTTAGGCGGCGTCTTTTGAACCGACAGTGCTTATAAAAATCTTGCAATGGGTGCGCGCGGGGCTTTTACAACTGTTGCCGCGCTAAGTAATGCTTGGGGAGCTCCATGGGCGGGAAGACAGACTAGGGAGACAGAAACGTCGGGTTTCAATCTGCGCAAGGCAACTTCTCATTACTTAGTACTTGTCAAAGAAACAAGGGAGGTACCCTGATATGATTAAGGTTTGCTTTCCTTGCGGAACAATGCTTACTGGAAGAGGACGGGTAAAGAGAGGGGTACATGAGGTCAAGAAAGTGAGGAGCGGGATAGGTGCGAGTCTGCAGCTATGACCAAAGTAGTTCGCTCATTCGCGGGGATTTCGTTATTAGCGGCGGTAAGGTTAAACGGCTGAGAGTCTGTTCGAGCGGGAATTTTTGTGCCTGCCTAAAAATTCTGAATTTCGATAGAGGAGCTTAAGCGCGCATACCTCTCATGACTATACGCCGATGTTCTCTGGCCGTCCCAGGATTCATTACTATAAAAAGCAGAGAACATCAGCGTAGTCACAGGAGGGGTGGGGGCTCAAGCTCCACTACATGAATTTTGCACTTTCAGGCAGGCGTAAACATGCACGCACGAACATGCACGACAAATATAAGAAAGAGAAAAAAAATATTTGGCTACGCCATGGCTAAAGAAAGTGATTCTGGAAAGAAATGAAGGATGGCACTACAGAATGCCTTAGTCCAACTGCTGTTCCAGGAGGGTGCTTTCCAAACAACTAATAATATCACCCCGGAACCATTCACTGTCTGACAGTCCGCCTGTAAGCGCTCGCCAATTAAGATGGCGTGCTCCTTTGCAATGTTTTCCCCCATTCACCCACACGCTACACGTGACGCGTAACAAGGTCTTCCCGCGATTTCACTTTTGGCAAACCAGCACACCAACGTCGAAACTGGTGCCAGCGGTGACTTTTCGCATGGACTGTCCCTTACACCCTGTAGTATAGTCATACCCAGGCTCCGTCGAAGGGTTGCTGATGAATTCTTGTGCTCCACCTATTAGCAATAAGGTAATTCCGGTTACGACTTTCTGTCGGCCACAAGTTGATGCAGAGTTTCCTGGTGACACTTCTCACTTTCATAAAATAAGGTTCCTTCGATGGAAGCCAGACTAAACCACCGCCACAAAAATATTGTGATGGGCTGAAAGAGTGCGGTCCTCGTCTCACCGGTTTCTGGTCGGTGTTATCCGGCTGTTCACGAACCTCTCCGCCGACACCTCGCAAGGAGAGTCGGCGGTCCTTGGCCGGAGAGGCATCCTTCGCCACTGGGACATCAAGACGCCTCGCCAATTCCGGATGCCCATGCACGTCAGTCAGCGAGGTAGACCGCTCTTGGCGGATGCGTGGAGACTCGCGCCACTCTTTCGCATCACCGCTCTTCTTCGTCTCCAGCTTATCAGCCATAGGGATGACCTATGGTATCACACTGCATCGAACGGCGGCCAATTGATGCCACGCGTTTAGTCAGCTAGCATTATCAGGAAACAAGGGGCAGTTATGAACTGGAAACGGTTACTTTATCCTCGCATGGCTGCTTCAAGTATATCTTGTTTGCTTTAAAATATGATTAGCTTAATGTTTATCGACTGTCTAAGGACAACCTGGAGTCATCTTCAGAAGTATATCTCTGCGGCAGAAGCAATACAGACGAAGTGATTTCAATTTAAGGCATTTAAATGTATTTCGCGAAGCAACAGTTAGAACATCATTATATAAATCTGCGGTGGCTCATGACACATGGTTAACGGCAGAGAAAGGCGTGGCCTTCGGGAACACTAACTGCTTGGGAACCCTAATTGTGTTCAACGTTTGAATCGAATATTACTTATGTGATTCTTAAAGAGAAAAGAAGAGAAAAATGAGCCTCGTAACTGTCTGCATCAGAGTGTGAGACCTCAACAGTAGCTCACAAGAATGGGGGTGAGGAGGGATTAAAAGGATAAGATTAAAAGTTATATATAGAGAAAGGAAGGAGAGAGTGAGGCGCAGGGACTGCGAGCAACGGAAGTAAAAAGGAGATAGGAAAGATGGACACGGTCGCAGGAGTCCGAGGACGGGGCACCACTCGGCGAGAGCTCATGTCGGTGGCAAGAGATTGCGTAGGGGGAGCCCCGTCGGCCAGAGCTGCGCTGTCGTCGGAGATCGCGGGGGCACAACCAGTCGGCACGAAATATAGAGAGCAAGTCATACATCTCGCTATACATACGATTATTCATGTCACTTACCTCTGTAGAAGAGATTGCCTGAATACGCCGGGCTCGAGTGAAGCGACCTGAACCTTTCGCGTGACTCTCTTCTTCTTCTTCGTCCAACGTGCAAATCATTTACGCATTCAAGACGACGACGATGATGACTCGTTGTTCATAAATTCAGTATGTATGATCCGCCCGACTCATGGCCGATCCCCCAGAGTGGGTAGGTGCCATTGATCCTAGGGGCATAATCATCGTATTCATCATGGGCCGAGAATTGGCGAAGTGAAGATGTCTTACGGAAAAGACATAAAATCTAAATCACAATAAAATATCAAATAGACGAACATAGAGTTACGTAGTCAAGCAGGTATGCAGGCAAGAGATTACAAGTTGCAAGAAATGGTAACCACATAGATGGTAATTCAAGTAAAGATCATTTTTTCCATGATAAACATTGCGAAAATGAATGAAGTAGAATATCATAGCCAGCCGACATTGTAACGTTCTTGTTTCACAAATACGGTAAAAAAGAAGAAAACAATAGTGAGTAGTGATAGGGTTAGTGCAGAGATCTCTTGTTGTAGGCGTTACGTATCATGTGATATTATTATGAGCTGGCAGCTGACAATCATTCATCGCGTACTACCTGAAGTCAGAAAGTTTGCTACCAATCAGAAATCAGAAAGTTTACTGCCTGAAGTCAGAAAGTCAGAAAGTAGTAATTGTAATGTAATGAAAAAAAAAAATGGACGACAAGATAACTTGCCGCTAGCAGAAAGCGAATCTTCGATCTTCGAATGTAATAATATTGGTCAGCTACTAGATAGCTGTAATATTACGTGCTACGTGACGGCAACAGGCAGAAAGAGTGTTCCACACTCGCCCTCATAGGTACTAGAGGCGCTGACCAACATTTAAGCGGTTTCGGAGGCGCTTTCTACAGCAAATGCGAGCCAGTGTCTACCAGTGTCTCGGGAAAAGAATTATTTTGTTAGCTTCTATTGCGCAGATACCGAGTATGGCTATTTTATTCCCGCACATTACCTCTTAACCTCGGTGCATTTTCCTCACATTTCATTCTCCTTCTTAAATGCTGTAGGTACAACACAATACGTTTCTTGCTTGTCAGAGGGTGATTGATACTTCAAAGTGCGGAGTGCGGGAACCATTTACATCCGTTTGATAACGGAATGATTCTCGAAGCGTCGAACATAGCGGCATAGATCTTTCCGCAGGGGGATGACATGGAGCAAAATTAGCTAACCACTTTTAGAACTAAGTATTAGTATAATGGTGAGGCATCAATAAAGCAGAATGGAGCATTTAGTCTCATATTTCTTCAATTTCAGTATTCTGCATGCACCCGTAAGTTTTCAAAATTCGCGCGGCTAAAACAATCAACTTTACTGGTTAAAACCATGCAAACACTGCGTTCAAGCACAACCTATTTTAACAATATTTAACGTATTTAAAAATTTTCTGCATTGTGAGAGCTTTACGCATACGTTTACTTTCGTGGTAAAAACGTTGTTGGTAAATATGGCTGATAAAGCAACGGCGTTGGATAATGCCAATTTCCCATCAACATCGTCATCAAACGCGTGTTTGCACAGTAGTTTTGCATGTTCAAAACTCTAAGCGCGAGCGTCAAGCAGTTTGTTTTCATTGCCTAGTTTGTTCTATGCGCAACTTTTCAAGCAGCAATCGTGGACAATGACATCTCGAGCTGAGAAAGCCGTACGTTTCCTCGTGTCTGGTAAGTGGAGCCCGAACCATGGAATCTAGAAAAGTGGTTCGTGCTGAGGGATACAAGAAGCTGTGAGACTTGGTGAGCGATTGAGTGGCGTCCCTGCCAGCTTAATTATTACGTTGAAAACGGTGCTTGTCATTTAGTGAATGATAGGCGTTTATTGCATACGTATTCGATGTTTATCCTGGCTCCGGTACTTCCCGCAAAGTACGCTTCGTACGCGGTTTGGGTTAACGAGGTCCGGCGCAAGTGTCGAATGTTGAAACGCGTGCTCAAGTACTTTCCATGGCCGTGCCACGACGTGGAAGCTACCCTTTTTGGCAAGGGATCTTAGCTTCCATCTAATACTCTGTTGATCGCCCCGTGATGTCGAACTGTCATTTGTTGACAATAGATCTCTAATTCCATGACAGATATCTGGACAAGAGATGGCTCTTTTCACCGCCTTCCTTACAAAATTGAGTGGCTTGTTTATTGCGCGGGCTGGTGCACGTGGCATGGTATGCACCAAGCGTGCGTTTCATTCTTCCTTCCTTCTAGTTATTGACAGCAACACGTCTAGTTCCTGGGTTCTCTTTAATTAAATCTATTGGCTTACTTTCACGTTCACAACTGTGATATCTCGCATTGATTATTTTGACAACTAGTCAGAATTTGTGCGTTATGCTTTTGCGTATGGCTGCCATTTATGTGCTGGAACATAGTTCGTATTGTTTTGTCAGGCCTTTCCTTGCAGGCTTTATTTGCAAGCATTGGTATTTTTATTTATCTATTATTCATTGAATATTCTGAAGCAGATGTAGTCATTTTGCATGTGTCATAGCATGCTACTGCAAGAATTTCAAAGTACTATATTGATGTACATGTTGTCTTTTCTTTTTTTTTGTACATGAGGAGAAGAGAGCTTTCAAGCCTTTGTTCTAAATAAGACTTGCTAAATTGGTTATTCATAAATGCAGTAACACTGACTTCATATCTGCAGAGCATCTTCGTAATTCAAGGCATATTACAGCAACACATCGTATCCATGACTTGTGACTTCTGACGCGAGATGTGAACAGTTTGTAAAAATTTAGCTATAACGTACTGTCATCTGGCATTGTAGGAAATGGGAAGCTTGAGAGTTCGGGGCAAACGATGGAGCACATTCGCAAGCTGCGGGCACTTGCCAAAGAAGCTGGTCTCTCGGCAGATCACATGTTGCAGCTGAGCACGGTCATCACTGCACCTGACACTCGTAAGTTTTCTGCATCTTCTCATTGCTGAGCAAAACAAAAGAAGTTGCGTGAGTTCGAGATCATGTGCTTTGTTGGGAATTTGAGTATCTGCCCGAATGTGCCAGAGTCTCAACACTGTGGGTCGGCAGAGTCCTGCTATTTGTATGGCAGTTTTTAAGGGCACTCAATTGTCACTGCTGTGTATGTCACGGGCATTTTTTTCCACCATAGTTACTTGTGCTTTTCAAATCGATAATGCATCACATTACCACCTTTCACAGAAAGTTTTTGTTTTGCTAACATGCAGACAGACTGATTTGTGGTATCGCTTACCTGTCTCAGTATCCTAATGGCTGCGGCTTTTTTTTTCTGCTGAATTTGGTGCAGCAGATTCAACCCTAGCTTTGATGGTCACATTTCAACAAGTTCAGAAGGGAGGAATGCCTGTGTACTTGTATTTACATGCATGTTAAAGAAAATAATTGGTGATCAAGTATTATCCAGAGTCCACCTGTATAGTGTGCCTCACACACGTCACAATTGCACAATTCGTTCAGCATGTAAGACTATAAAGTAGAAATATTTAAATCATTTAAGAATGGTAGACGATAGGAAGCGTTTGTGGAAAACCAGCGTACTATCAGGGGAAATTTCTATTCCCTTATGAAAACAATGCCTTTGTAAAAATGTTGACTCACCCTTGATTCAGCTCTGCAGCTTTTTGTGTCCAACAGCTGCTACTCCATCATTGCCATACACCTGATGACCGCAGAAAAATGAATGATAACCAAGAAATTTTTAATGAAAAAAGGTCGAATACATAACTACCTAACCACAATGTGTATGTGAGGAAGGTCACTGGCACATAGAGCTAATCGCTTTCCCACGGTGGGATCAGATATCTTTGAGACAGGTTTGTGCTTGGCATGCAATTTATCTGGTCACCTGGCTCGATTGCCTTGCCTGTTCAACACTTACCACAGACAGAAGGACTACTACTAACTACTATGTATGCCAGTGCTTACCATTTTATGAGGTCTTGTTTCTTGCTCAACAGCATTAAATAATGCATTCGGCACTATTTCACTTATATTTATTTTAGAAAAATTTTACAGGCCCTGTTGAGCATTGAGTAATGGGGTCATTGTTTAAATAACAGGTGAAATACAGTGGAATCAGCTCAAAAGTACATTTAAAGCAAGTGTACAGTGAAAACAAACAACAAAAAAACATGGTGAGCAAACAGGAGAACAAAAGAAATCAAGGCAGATTAAGTAGGACCTGTGCACAGATAAGGAGTATGCACTTATGACAGTTTGATCAGAAAGATCTTTCCAGTGAAGTGTAGCTGATAAATTGAGGCATGAGATACAGCTAACAAATTGAAGGCAGTAGTTTTTCTGAAAATGTGCTTGAAGCTAAGATGATTAATTATTCTGGATAACATGTGTGTCGGTTTCTTGTGTGTTCTGTATGATTTTTGAGTCATCTTCAGCAACAAAACCTTATTGTGTCTTTACTGCACAGTACTAGTTCGGTAATGGCCTGCACTTGCTTGAGTGATTTTTCTTTATATTTGCTGAAGGACATCTGTGGCACAGTGTGCACTGCATAAAAACCCGCCATTATTGTAGGCCTCTGTGGTCAAAATGCGGCAGCGAATTTTCTTGTACAATGTGCTGCAATTGTGCGACAGTTTCCCAATTCGTTACATCAGCTTTAGTAATTGGTGTGAGTGTGGTTCCTGGCTATAGCAGCCATTCTTCAAAGGGGTGGGAATGAAAAATAAAAAAAATGCTCATGTACTCTGATATAGGTGCATGTTAAAGAACACCAGGGAGTATCCATTAATACGAAATTGTTAATTACACCATCGTTGATTGTAATCATGGTTCCGGTAGCTTGTGTAAAGGGTCCCACGTTTGTATTAAAAAATTCTAGAGCTTTGAGATCGTTAAAAAACTCTTCACTAATATTCCGCTTGTTGTATCTGTAGTCTATAAAACGATGGCATGGGCAATTGGACCACCTGAATTTGGTAGTCGTTCTCAGGGTCTGAATTGCAATGTGATTTCCAGGATCCCCCTTGGCAAAGCCCCTTCTCCAGTGCTTGGTGCCAGCCGAGAATGTCACCAAGCAACTCATTCTTGCTTTCTCCGGGGCTCTCTGCAGTGATTCGTTGTCCCCTGCTGTTAAGGTGAAAACCGCTTTTTTTCTCTTAGCTTATATGCAGGCTGTGCCCCAAAGCTGGCACCTTCATTGATGCATGCAATTGCTTGAGAGGCTTGTGCAGATATTGTAGTAGCTTTAGCAGGCACAGACTGTAGTGATTGTCACGACTGCAAATTTAGGTTTCATGTGTGATGTAGAAAGCAGCTTGACCAGTATAAAAAGTGTTATCAAAAGTTACTTTTAAAGGGGCTTCCGTGCCACTCATATAAGTGGAGGCTAATTATTATGCAAACCAGGCTGGTAAAGTTCTACTATAGTTGATAAAGTATTACAGTATTTTCAGTCTGCCTTGATGCCCTTGATACCTTTTCTTTACCCCACAAAGCTTCCTGCATAATTTCCGATCAGCTTAGTTATCGGCCTTACAAGGTTGACATAAGCACAGGAAACTTGATGCGGCATCCATAGACAAATTTCTATATGCTTGAGTGAATCTTCAAATGCTTAAATAAAGATTTACTCAAGCCATATTTCAAGTAAAAATGCCCATCGTGTGCAGAATATCATCGTGATCAGTGATTCTACACGGGACAGCGCTACGAGCCGCAAGCGTGCCACAAGTTCTAAAAACAATTTCTCCTCTTTTCCGAGCCTTGCAGTCCTCTGTGTGGCGTTGAGAGGTTGAATCTCTAACGCACAACGCAAATATGCCGTGATTGATAGAGCAGTCCGGTTAGGCTGCATGCAGCTGTCTGCGCTGCTTGTTGTTGTTCGTGTTCGTTGGTGTTCGTGCAAGCATTGCTAGGCATGGCAGCAGCGGTTTGCCAACAAGCACGCTGTCTCCCGAGGGATAGGGTTGCGGCAACCAGAAGTAGATGGCATTTCGAGCAGCGCGTCGGCGATGACGAATGCCACGTGATTGGGAGCGAACACTCGGTGGGAGGGCGGGGTGGCTTTGGGAGTGGATACCAACCAAGGGCAGTGAAGGAAAAAGCGAAAGGAAAGTGATTGTCACATTTTAAAAACCAAACGCACCTAACTCCGTTAATACTGCATTGTTTGAATAAACTTCAATTTTCATGGCTCAGTGGATGCTATACACACATGCACAACTTCTCCACCATCACTGAATTTCGAACTCTGGATGTTTCAGGGTGCCCTTTAATGGAAACAAACAAACAAGATGTTGAAAGCTCTCATGATTTGGAATGGTATTTGATATCTGTGGACCCGAAAGACATAAGTCTGATCCTGGCTGTGGTGGTTGCATTTCAGTAGTGGTTAAATGCAAGAAGCCTGTGTACTTTCAGATTTGGGGCACATTAAAGCATTCGAAGTGGTCAGAATTATCCAAAGATCCACATTACAGAATCTTCCATAGCCCTGCTTACATTAGGACGTTAAACCCCATGAACCGAACAGCCATTCATTTTCATTTGGTGTTAGATCATCTAATGCATTCTTTTTTTTTTCATAAAGTTTAGTAAAAATAAGTTTGATTAGCTTTCCTACATAGGCATTCAGTGGTAGTATATCCCGCTGCAACATGTGCGCTCTTTGCCATTTTCTTACACTAAAATGTTTGCGATAGATCCTATCAGTTATGCGCATCCTTAAAAGTTTGAATTTTTCATCTGTTGGGACAAAAAACATCATTTCACATTATCTATAGGCGAACCACTTCTCTATTCTACTTATCAGGTGTGTAATTTCCTGCATTTTGATATGGCCGCTTCGCTGAGCACAACCCTTCACCAAGGATTCATCATAAAACAAGTTCTTGTCTTAGTTTCAAATTCACATCTCTCTTAACATGTTGAAGAGTCACTCTTTTTTTTCATTTGGCTGAAATAACTTGATACAATGATTTATTGCTTCATAATTTGCAACATTTAATGAGCAGTTTGTTTTAGTGCTATCCACTGAAAACATTTTTGTGCGAAGGTGTTTGTGCACGGTGAAAGCTCTTTTTGACAACATTAACTTGGACTCCCCCACTAGGGTATGCCTCATATACAGATCACCCTTATAGACCGTGACCTAATGAAGTATAATTGGTTTACTTCATTTTTTTTCTTTTTTGCATATAGAGGGACATCATGCAGTGGATGGTTGCAGTACACCACTTGTTTGACAGCAGCTGCAATTTGGTGCTGCTCTGCAGGTCTCTGCTAAGGCTTCTTGACACATCACTGGTATGCTGTTTACAACTTGCTGGTCTTAGTGAGCATACTTTGTGGCAGCAAATAATAGAAAAAAAAAACAGGTGGCGCAGTGTCATAACTCACAGTTGAACTTTATTTGTAGTGAATGGTGTCCGTATAATAGAAGTGACAAACGTTAACGCGATACCGTAATATCGCGAGCGAGTGCCCTGATCCGAGCAAGAGGCACCTCCTTCCATTTTTCAGGAGATTTGAAACATGTGCCAATGCCTGAGCAAGCACCCCCCCTCCCCCTCTCGCCATATTTTGCCTACCTGTTGTTTGCTACAGAATCCTTCAACATTAGTTCCTAGGAACCCAAGGTGCGAGCATTTTTAAATATGTAAACAATTTCTTACTACCTTTTAGAAATTTGGTAAGCTTGTATAAGCCCGCATAATGTGGTTGTGAATTTAAAATAAAAGAAGTAATGGTATCGAGGTGCTAATAACGTGTACATACTCTAAACCTCGAAGTATTGCTTCGCAGAAACGTGGATTTTTATGATGCAGGGGTATTATTACAACACAGTGGCCCAGTGCTGCAGCGAAATTACCTTTTTAGCTGGGTCATGCATCACGTGGTAAAACACATCTAACCATTCGATTTAAATACTTAAAAATTTAGGAAGTTGCAAATTCGTGTTGAAGCGAATTCATATAGTGTACCATTCATTCCAATATTTCAAGTTTTCGAAAGTTTGCTCAAGCCAACTGAATATGATTGTCTGGCAATACTGTTCTCATACTACAGGCCTCATTACATTGTAAGAACACTTCAATGGAGCAGCTGTTAACTGGAAGTGTGATAGATACTGGCATATGTTGCAACGTGTCTGGTGTGCAGCTCTTTGATGCAGCTGTTCAATAGGAATTGAAGCAAGTTGTAATATTTTATTTTTGTTCAAGTTATTTATTCCAGCGTGCACTTGATTCTAGCAACTGCTGTCATATGGGCAAATCAAACGTTTGTCCTGCATCTTGTGTGAAATCTGTGATGCATGGAGAAAATCTAGACATTACTAAGCCGCCTACCCCCTCCTTCCCTCATTGTACCCACTTCGGCTGAAGAAGAGAGTGAGAGAATACAATGAGAGAAAGGCATGGAGTTGAATCACGATTGTAGCATCTGCTTTGCTACTTAAGGGGAGGAGGAAACAAAAGGGGAAAGCAAAAGACACGCCAAGAACAGGAGCGGAGGTACTAGTATAGCCTATTTTATAGGCCACTACCACTCAAAAATTTCAATAAGGCCCCAACTGATTTTCTGTGTGAAGACAGACCCAGTTAAGCTATACTGATATACCCTTAATTGAAAGGAACAAGATATCAGAACTTCTCATGATGTGAAATGGTGTTTGAGATTTACAAATCTAAAAGCCACGGAATCCGGCCTACTGTTTGATTAGAAAAGTGTCAGCGCCTGTCATATTTCCAGTATCTCAGAAAACGGAAAATATTTAGGAGCTGCGGATCTCTACTTGTGTCGGTGCTTTCAGAGTGGAACACAGTGAATAGATGTTCTTTCACCTTCATCTGCTTGTCGTAGTTCATGCATGTGAAGGCCTCGGGTCTGTGGTCTTATCCTCCCCAGCACAAGGCCACACGTTGGTGCTGTTGCCCTTTTTTTCAATTGTACACACATGGTCCTGTCCTTCTGCAGTCTGGTGATGCCGTAACCTTGCTGCTTCTTTTGGCCTCGGAGAGCACTGCGACGTCATTCACAAGGTCCGCGGTTTCCAAGGCGATGCAGAGAAAGGTGACTGTTGAGACCTTTGACATTGGGAAAGCGTGTTTGAATAGTGTGTGCTAGCGCGCAAAGCTGAATGTTCACCTCGCTGTGTTCAGATAGAAGCTCGCTCTCTCGCTCCCCTATCTCACCCGCCTTCAAGCTTGTGCACCTCTAGGTCAAAGTAAAACTTTCTAATGGCAGTAATGGTCGATATTTTCTCACTTGTGACTGCATGCAGTGTTTTTGAGAGTCGTGAAGCATAAGGGTGGAACAGCGGCGCCACCTGTGCCTTTGTGCGCCAAACCTGTTTACCTGCGCCATCCTGCGCTGAACAACTCCTGTTGCGCCAAACTCGTTTATCAGTGCTGTACTGTGCTGCAGCACGCACATTTAGTCGCACCCACTACAAGGTGCGACAGCCATCAAGCCTTGTGCTTGAAAATGTGGCTAAAACACTGTGTTTCACCAAAACAGTAATAGTTTCGGTTTCGTCAAGGCTGTAATCGCTCGAGCAGTGAAGTTCGATTCCAAGCACGTGGTCGCAAGTGCTGATGTGCGTGCTATCTCGACTGACATCAGCGCAAATGGCTCCTGAACCCTTCTACGAGCTGCGCTCTCAGTGCTAAGAGACTGTGTGAAAAGAACATGTCTCCCCTAAGCTGCCGGTGCGGCCGTATTCTCTTACATCGGCTTTTTATTAGAGTTACATGATAGTATTGGATGCAAAGAAATTAGCTGGCAGCCTGATCTCGTATATTCATACAGTTTGTCGCTATCACATTCAGTGAAACAATTTTGTTATAACTTGATTGCAGCTTACAGAAAACGAAAAAAGGATGACGGTAAATGGTGCTCAGAATAAGTCGAGCCGGTTTCCAAAACAGCCTAGCAAAGACAGGTGCTGAGGACAGTCCTTGAGCGCGAGTGTGTATATTATCATTCATGTCACCACTTTGCTCGGTTATATGGTGCTTATCGGCTCGCTTGTTCACGCTCGCGTATTCTAGTAAAAAAAAAGGGGGCGACTGTACAAAGCTAAAAAGTCGCAGTTTCACCACAAGGGCGAAGCAATGATTGGAAATGAAACAAATTGAAATGTTATACGAAGTGATGCTAGCAGATAACTCTTTTAGATTCGATCTAGATCTACAAGATACTAAAGTAAGAGAATGCACCCCCTCCAGGGAGAGTAGCGCTTTTCGCATTCTCTTCGCGAAGTGTGTGCAAGCCGCCCGCGGCTGGTTGCCGTGCAAGCATGCGCCCCAGTGATTGCGACCGTCCCCTTAGGTGTTAAGTTCATAGTTGCTGCTTGAGCGAACCCCTCTCTCGTGTCTTTTTCGCCTTGTTAAAGGCTAGGATGTTTCCTCTGTGCTCCGATGACAGGCCTCCCAAACGGAGTGATGTTATCACATGAGCCAGGCCCATAGCCAATTAATTGAGGGGTGCCTACGCGCCCGCCCCCTCCCCAAACTTCGGAGCGGAGGGCGGGGGCGGGGTGTTTCACTGAGAAAAAATAATGAAAATAAGTTTTTCAAGAGCTTCAAAAAAATGTCTCCCTCCCCCCCCCAAAAATTTCTGGCTATGGGCATGAGTCCTCTGAAAGACTGAGATAAACCAGTTCTTTTGATATGTGCTTACCTGCGGGTTGAACATACGGTGCACAGGGCTGTTATCAATTTGCACATCAGTAGTCACAGCTTCTGTGACTACTCCAAAACTCAAGTACCTTTTTCCATAGAGTGTGCTAAAATTAACTAGAGGGGACTCTGGTGCTGCGATCGTTCAGCGACCATAGGAATGATGGGTAGTACACGGATTTTCCTACTCTTTGTACATAAGGGCGGGGAATCGTACTTGTGGCTTTGTTTATTGCTGCGTTTCGGTTTTGTTTCGAAAGAAGGAATGAAGCCTTTCGAACTTCGTGACCGGATTTGAAATGTTAAGCATCAGAGAATGAGGTGGTGAAGCGCAGCTGCTGAACTCTTGCTGATTTTGCTTCGTGAGAAAACAGCTCCAAGCCACACGAACACACACAGAGCCAGAATTACGAAGATTAGACAAATCTGTGTACTACCTATCATTCCAATGCTCGGTGAAGCGCCGTGCATTGCAGCTCTTATAGACACTAGCGCCAGAGTTCCCTCTAATGTATATTTAGGAAACTCTATGACCTGTTTCTCTCCTAGAAGCAATTGAAAAACTTTCCTGCATCTGTACGAATGCTGTTCATGTTATAACAGTGCTGAGACAAGGCAAAGGTCTTCTCGATGCAGTTTTCTGTTCAAAAGCTGTAGCAAACAAACCAAGCTGACTAAGAAAATATCGCCTCTTTGTGAATGATAACTTGTCTTTAACACAACGGGAGGAGAGCAAAAGAACGTTTGTTTACAGGCATGCCACATGTCGTGAACTTATACAACTGCTTCTAATATGATTCGTTTCATATTTGGATTCAGCACTGATATTCATCTCTCAGTAGATGGAACGCCTGTTAAGTGGAACATGTTTTTCCGGTCCCTTCAGGTAACCTTTAACGAAGATCTGCTGCACTATACTTGGCAAGAACTTTGCTTGACAGCACTATGAAAGTTACACAACCAAAGTGCATGCCTTTTATCGCACGAAAAAATAGTACTTAGGTTAACGTATAATTTTCTATTTGTAATTGGCAAGTACTTAACCTATAATTTGCTCATTTTGCTTTGCATAAATAACTGCTGCTTTATTTCTTATGAGAGTCAAACAGTTATGGGAAGTCGTAGGTAAAATATAGTTACTGTTTGCTTTGCAATAACGCCTTCCTTATTTCTTTCAATTTTTTAGACAGCGCCACCTTTTCGACACACCCGTTTTCTGAAGTATACACGGCATCCATGATGTAGTAGCTCAGTGCACGGCCTGGAATGTGCTGTTTAGTACTCTAAGAAGAACATGCTTGTCACATATGGCACTAAAATGTACACCGAACCATCGCAGTGTCTCTTCCATACACATTTTAGTATACTATAATATATAGAATTTTCTGAACGCGCTAACGATGCGAGCAAGCAAAGCTGAAGGCGACCACAAGTTCCTATGCTACTTGTGAAGAGACTCGAATGTGGGGAAGCTTGAATGTCAAGATAAGTATTAGCAGAGTATAGCTGCCACACAATGGGTAGAGAGCTGCCTTGGCACATATATGTCATGTACGGCACCATGGTAACTTTAGTGCACCTTTATTCTCGCAGCAGTACTGTTGAACTTCGATAATACGTCCTTTGTTTTTGCAATGACACGCATTCTACGACGAATCAGTTTGGTCCCCTCAAAATCCCCATGGAAGTAATGTATGGTTAAAAACCTTGGTTATACAATGCAGTTTTATGCCAATCCTGCATCTTACGATGACTTTGAGATGACATCTGAAAGAAATAACCCCCTTTACTCGAATCAAACGTTTATATATTCATGAGGGCGAAACATGAACTTAGGTTCATTTCCTTATCTTCACAATTAGAAAAGTAGAGAGACTGGATGTCTTATTAAAAAGTAAAAGTAATTTTTTTGGAATTCATGCGATTCTATTTATGCCTCGATCGCATGTGTACGTACAGTGAAAGCTCGTTAATTCACACCTCATTAATTCGAAATTTTGGATAATTCGAAATGGTCGCCGCAGTCCGGTTCGCAGTGCATAGGAGACCATGCGTAAAACGATTCGTTAATTCGAACAGAAATTTCTGCCTCTACGGATAATTCAAAGCGCGCGCCGCCGAGCGTCATCATCGTCAAACACTAGTGGAAGCTTTTATGGCCGAACGATAGGTGGCACGACCAGTTTTTTCGAGCTTCAAGTGGCCTCCAGACAAAGGGCGAGCAAAGTATGGCCTCCAAAATCCAGGGAGCATTTTTTTTTTTTTCCGTAGCCTTCCCACTATCTGAACGCCTGGCGCCACTTGTATACGCGGGATGCTGAGGAGTCGGCGGAGTAGTCCTAGCAGTCCTAGGCCTCACCCGGCACTGTCACTTTGTTCCTCAAGCACGTTGTTCATTCACGCCGTCGAGGCGTCTTATTCCGCATCAAAGTTGCAAGATGCCGCGGGGAAACTACTGCGCAAAGACTGTCAAGGAGAAGGTGGAGATTTTGCGAGAGGTTGACCAAGGGAACTCGAGCGAATACGAAATTGCGAGGAAGCACAGCATACCTCCGAGCACGTTGTCAACTTAGATACGCAACAGGACGACCATTAAAAACGCCTATGAAGCCGAGGATTTTGGCGCCAGTCGAAAAAAGCTAAGGACAGCGAAGTTCCCAGAACTAGAGTCAGCTTTGATTATCTGGGTTAAAGAAATAAGAGCCCACATTATCTCATTGAGCGGCCCTATCATCATGGCCAAGGCAGCCGATTTCGCCCTGCGCTTGGACATTGAAGACTTTGTCGCCTCCGAGGGATGGTTTCATCGTTTCAGGGAGCGGCACGATCTCGTATTCCGCACGTTATCCGGCGAGGCAAAGGAAGTGGACGCCGAAACATGCGCTACTTGGAGAAGCGACACCCTGCAGCAGTACTTGGAGAGCTACTCACCACAGGATGTGTTTAACGCTGACGAGACAGCGTTATTTTTCAAGTTGCAGCCAGACAAGACGATCACCTGCAAGGGAGACAGCTGTGCCGGTGGCAAGCGCAGCAAAGAGCGTGTCACTGTTCTGGTCGCCGCAAATGTGACCGGTACGGAAAAGGTCCCCCTTTTTGTGATTGGCAGAGCACTCAAGCCACGGTGCTTCAAAAACATTCGGTCACTGCCGACGAAGTACGCCGCAAACAAGAAAGCCTGGATGGCAGGTGACCTATTCAGGAAGTGGCTACTGAAATTCGACAGGCGAATGGAACTGGGCGGCAGCACATTCTTCTTGTCGTCGACAACTGTTCGGAGCACAAAGTCGACAACGAGCTGAGAGCAACAAAGTTAGTGTTTCTTTCAGCAAATACGACTGTGGCCCTACAGCCAATGGACCAGGGTGTGATAAGAAACATCAAGTGCTTCCATAGGTGACACGTCCTGGAGAGAATGATTTTGTGCGCGGGCGACAAGAAGGATTTCGGCATTACGCTGCTCACTGCCATGCACATGTTGGTGCGCGCATGGGAACAGATGACCGTGACCACAATCGCAAACTGTTTCCGCCACAGTGGATTTGCAGCTGGAAGTGGGCAGGATAGTTGTGACGTCGACGTGGATGGGGCTGAGGAGCTCATGCCAGTGGCATTGCGCGACACTCTTCGGGGCGTACGTTTTGTCGATTATGTTGAAGTTGACACCGAAGCATCGGTGTGTAGTGCCCTGACTAATGAGGACATTATCGCTCAAGTAGCCGGTGCGCAGCCTTTTGCTGAAGAGCCAGAAGGTGAGGAAGACGAAAATGACGAAGCACTTGTGCGCCCGTCAGCTTCTGCGGTGATGGAGGCACTTGATGTGGCACGTCTCTTCTTCAGCTTCGAAGAGGGTGAAAAGGATTTCCTGCGTCCCGTCTGCGCGCTGGAACAGAAAGCCGCAGCTGTGGCATTCAGAGAAAAGAAGCAGATGGTCATCGCCGACTTTTTTGACCAATAAATATTTTTCGTGCCCCCACTCCCGAAATCCACCCATTTTTGCTCACTTTCATTATTTTGAACTTTGTTTAATTCGAAATTGCTCAGTGTTCCCGTGGAATTTGAATTGACGAGCTTTTACTGTATATGGGTTGGTTACCTAGTCGAGCTCTATCCACACAGAGTAGCTTCAGCTGGCCAATAAGCTGATATTTTCACATTTTCGGTTCGTAGAATTTTTTTCAGGCCGACATACCACTGATCTCCTTCTTCGGTCACACTTGCAGTCACAGGCTTGCGCATGCATAAAGGTGCGATGCAGCTGTTTTCATCATGCAAAATTACTTTCTCTTGATGTCAACGTTCATAATAACAGCGGGACATCAGTACTAGTTGCAATTCACAAGCCAACAAATTACAATTCGCAATGCTCAGTCGCGCACGAAAGCATTCTACGCAAACTCGTGGTCTGTCACCATTATGTGATAGTGATGACACTGTGTCCGACTCTTCTTACGGGAGGCTGTTGGCAACACGATTTAAATTTTGTTTGCACACGCTGGCAATTTTTGGTTCGTTTATTGGTAGAAAGTTGCACGTTGGATTCAATTTTTAAGTTGAGAATAAAAATTCACTTGCACCTCCTCCCACTAAGTAATGCTGCCATATTAGTTTCCACTGGCTAGAATAATTTAATTTATTTTCCTTGCAGAGGCACAAGGTCGTGCCATGGGCTTATTTAGGTAGTCTGTACCCATTATTTTGGGCATGGCTGATAATGTTAGTTTTTTTTATTGTATGACACCCGGACTATACGGTGGTTTTTTGTGGCCCCCTGAAAGTCATATAATTAAGGTTCACTGTACTTATGAGATGATGAAACTTGAGCTGCTTCATTGACAATGTAGAATTATACTTCTCAATGATGCAGGTAAAGCTTGCATAAAAGAGAGCTTTAGCAAGTTGTGGAAATATGGTCTGCAAACACAGTAGGGCATTCGTCCCTCTCACTCGGTGTGCTTTTGGGCTCGTTCCAGTGACGGTGAGTTGCCCTAACGACATGTGTCTCATCAACAATGCTTAGGTTGACAGGCAGCAATGACGTGAGACAACCGTACCCCACAGTACTTTTTGAAAAAGCTTTTATGGTGTAGAGGTGCCTTCACCAGCATAAAGTCAACGACCAGGAAAGTAGGAGTGGTACCGTCATATGATGGCATATGTGCATACCGTACTTCCGTAACTCGCTAAAACTCTCTATTGGATCTGTGGAGTTATATATGCAGGGTACACGAACTGGGTATGTTGACACGGGCGTGTGACACTAATATTCTAATGTGCACATTGATTTACTTTGGAGGTTGCATTCATAATAAGCTCCACTTTTTTCTTGTTTTATTCGATGGCTGCTGGGGACATGCTTAGTTTTTTCCAGTGTTTATGTTATTGTGTTTTGTTTATGTTTTTGTGTTATTTATGCTGTCTAGTGTTTATGTTTTTGTCACACTGTTCTTGCATAGTGCATTGAGAGTTTGCTGTACCTTTAGCTGTGATTTTTGCTGACTGTGCACGTAGCTCGCTATGATAATGACTGCATTCCTGCCACAAGACTGCTTCAGTCTAATTAATTCTTCGTGTGTGTGTGTGTGTGTGTGTCTGTTCAAAGATTTTTCTGCGTATTTACGCATGCTTACTGTAGTATGGGATGATGAAGTCAGTATTGAAAATAGGTTTGTGTCCTGTATTACAGTGTTGAAAAGGAGTGAAAAGAGACTGCAAGCAAACAAACTGTCTTCAGTTAATGTTATGAGCTGCATCATAATAGTAAAGGGCAAAATATGACACGTTTTAAAATCTGCCATACATAGCCTATATAAGGCTGTATTACATGCTTTTAAGTATGAGAGCAAATGTTAACTAAGGTTCAGGTAATAATATGCACACTTAATTTTCAAGTGTGGCAGTGTGGCAGTATGGATTTTCATTGATTAGGCTGTTTTGCGACGTGGAAGCTGCAAGCTTTAGTGAAACCCCTTTATCAAGCAAGTTAAATGCACTAAATATGTCCATCAATTTGTTTAAATACTTCGACATTCTGGAAGTTTTTAATTTTTCTCAGTGTGGACTCAAGTACTGTACTCTATAATGAATATTTAAAGTGCTCTAATATATGCACAAGCCTACATAATGCGAGATGCAGGGCAGTATGTAGTACTAGTAACTTATCTGGTAGTGTGCTACATGTTCATGTATTGTTGTGTTATTTCTTTCTGACTAGATTTTGCATATTGCAGTAGTGAGTGGTGTACTTTTCATATATGGACTCTTGGGCAGAACCACTCGGTGTTCATATATGGACTCTTGGGCAGAACCACTCCGTGGTATCGCTCCAAAGTATTCTGCAGCAAAAAAACAAAGAGGAAAGATACTAATGGTACTAGCATTTTCACTGTGCTTTGAACGCAGCTGCTCAACAGAGTTGAGACCTAGAAACAAGTCAGTGTAGGTGCACCAGGCTGGACTAAAGTGAAAACCTAACAAGTCAGTGCAATTTGAAAGCAGAAACTGGGTGTATATTGTTCCCAGCTTGTCTTCATAAAAAAAAAAGTTGCGTTTGTGTAATTACAATAAGAACCTTCTTTCTCACTGGCTATGTGGCCGAGGATGTGACAGCTTTTATTCTGGATTGTTGTGCAGCGCTTTGTACCTGTCAAAGCTTGAATGCCTGTGTTGTGGCCTTTCAGCCTTCCGATGAGCTCCTTTATCTTACCTATGTTCTTGAGAGGTGCCGGTTTCCAGGAAGCCGCAAGGCTATCAAAGATGAGGTGAGTATTTTCCTGTAATTTACTTTTAAGCATATCACACAGGTAGCATGAAAATCATGAAATGACAAGAGCGTCTTTTCATTTTATGCCTATAGCAAACTGTGCTTGTTTCTATAGCGAAGGGCTATCATGTGCCCGTAACTAATTACAGTTTGCTTGTTTCCTGTTGTCCATTCAGAAAATGGAGGCTGTTGGCTCACTATGGGAAGTACACGTGCATCAGTTGCAACAGGAGCTGTTTGGAAAAGTCAAGCATCGCTACAATTCAAAGGTTTCATTTTTACGCAACACTCCTTTCCTTTTTCCACGATCCTTCACGACACTTTGTGCTTGTTCAACAATCTTTGACAATGAAATGGGGCACAATACTTCGTATGTGCCTGAACGAGAAAACAAAATCGATGCGTCACAATCGGTTATGTTTATGCTATCATTAGGCAATACTTTGTGCATGAAAGTTTGTTTGCAACAGATGAAAAAAAAAATACCTTTCAGGCATAGGCTTTCAGCTCTGTTCAGTGATGTTTCCGGTGGTTCTGGAATGTCTATAGTACATCCGGTTGGGTCACTCTGACTTTTGGTTTTTGCAAATACTGATTCCTTTAACAGAAATTGTGAAAGTAGTAAACATAATTTTTCTGTGTTGTACAGAGTTTACTGTAAAAGCAATTCACCACTTGTATGACCTTATATAGAAAGCGTAGTTTTGTCATTTTTTTAAAGTAGTGGCAACTTATCTCTCTGGTAACCTTCAGTGGTCATAGTCATGAGGTTCAGAGGTATGATTGGCACGTACATATTATTGCACTTGTCTCATAGGCAGAGCATGATAGAGAGTGTCTTGAATGCTGAGGGTGTCTTGATGGAATGATACTTTGCTTATATAATCGCAGACCACGAAAGCTCTCTTACCGTTTACGAAAAATGTCACAGTAGCACACTGTGAATTTATATTGTGGGTAAGTGTGTCATGCAAAAGGTTATTGTTGTCAGCTAATAACGAAATGGAGACAGGATGCGTAAGTTTCATTTGCCTCATCTTTATTTTATAGGATTTGGGACTGCAGTGTGGTAGCATCAACACCGGCAGCAGCCAACTCTTGGAAGCCTTAGAGGTACGCCTATTGAAGATATTGATTGTATTTTGATCAATGAGTGGCAAAATGCAATGTAAATTTACTTGCAAATACCATTGTTATACAGTTTAGGAATTGGTGATTAGTAATTCACTTGTTGTATGATACAGCTATGACATGTTTTACGGAAAAAAACCTAGTTGCTAATTTGTATTCAGTGTTCATAGTGCAACAATTACTAAAACCATAGTGACATCACAGTTGCCTTAAACTCAGTGAGTGTATCTTAACGTGCAGTCTATGTATAACAGATGCTGTTCTGATGTCGCAGAAAGACCTAAATAAGTAGGTTAATGTGTTTTTATTGCAGGTCTGGCTTTTTCTTGCTGTCGAGGGGTCAGCAACTTTTTGAGGCTAAGGACAAAGTTGAATTAATTTGACACTGCGGGGGCTGGACCGCAAATCTAGGGGGAAGTAATGAGGGGGCTTTGCAGACCGAAAGTAAATATGGCAAATCGACAATTGTGTAAAAAAAAGTGGATTGATGTCACGTTTATTTTCAACGTGCTTCAAGAAGGTTGCAGTAAACATAGGTTGCAATCAAAAACCGAATTTTCGGTCAACGGTGCCACGACGACGTTCAAATGAAAAGTGATCAGGGGAGGGGGAGAGGGTTTCAACATCGTGCCGGGAGTCACCAAATGGGGTCCTGTGGATCGCAGGTCGCTGACCATTCAGTCAGCCTCAAATAGATAGGAGCCTTAGATTGATAGGAAAGAGAAGAAATGACTGCACACCACTCATGGTATCTTCTCATGCTGTGTGCAACCCTGTCCACTTATGCAAACAGCTTGTTTTGCTGCTAGTATTGTAATGTACATGTACCACGTAGGCCCTGGAAATGGTGTGAACTTCTTAATTCATCAAGGCTTGATACCATTTTCACAGTGCCATATGGGCAAACTTGAAGTCATTTGCTACTTACTGCATTCACCAGAACACATTTGATTGCTAAATGTGTACTCTCAATGCCATAACTTGGACTGTGGAGCAACTATAAAGAATTAGAAATTGAACTTATCGTGTAAAAATTACGGTGATTAGCCACTGTCATGTTATTCCGTAGATGCACTTGATGAGATTCAGTTCAACTTTGCAATGGCTTCAACATGGCACCTGCCACAATGCTTCTGGTCTTCAGATACAGTATGCAATGGCTGAATCTGTGATGGTCAGTTGCTACGTTGTAAAAAGCAGTGAAAAGTTGAAGCTAATGAAGCCCTAGCTTGCTTACTTCTGATTTTATTAGCCTCAAGTGCAGATTAGGCTTGTCACAAATGCATTCAAAAGTGTTGGAACTAGGGTGAGTTGGTTATCCGTGAACTTAGCCTGTATTAGTGCGACACCATAGAAATGCAAAAAAGGAACAGACGACACCAACGTCAAGAAAAGAGGCCCTAAACTTCCAACTGTTTATTTCATGCCCTTCACATCCATCTTATACATGCCTTATACATTCCTTTTTTTGGTTTCTTATACCGGTGACACATGGGCACATTTAATCGCGATCAAGGCGATTCGGATCAGTTTTCTTGATCGCAATCAACTTTATGACCGCTGCTACATGGCTCAAGCTAATACTGTTCAAGCTTGGGTCAGATGAAATGCCCCAGGTGGCATTTGCGTGCCGTAAAACATGCCACTGACAAAACTCGGCGTACAATATATCTATAGAGCCCTTTATCAGCAAAGTTATTTGTGCAAAAACTGCTAGTACGTCAAAAAATTTGAGTGCCACTACAATAGCAATTTCATAAATCCATTATTCCATAAAATTTTCCTTGCACTTACCTGTATTGCTGTGTGAGATTCTTAACCTTCGCTTTTATTTGTGATGGCCCCCGCCCATAGACGTGTAGTCGCAGCGAAGGTCAATCTCGTTGTACGCCCCAGTGTTTCACTTATGACGCCTCAAGTCTGTTCCAGTCGCTCCTGCTAGGGGCAATTACTGTAAAAATCTCTATTCGACCACAAAGTGATGTATGTTGCGACGTTCTCGAAAGGCTTGTGTCACTCATAACCAGATTGCTTTGAGGTGCTCCAACAGCTCCGACGGGGTGAGATTTGAACTAAGCGCTGAAAGCAACGGTCAACTGCTTGTCGCTTGCTTCTCTCATAACTACATGCGGTCGATGCGAATCTTAATATATTCAATACTTCAGATATTGTTCCAATTTAAACACTTTAGAATTTGCTTTTTTATAAACATGTAGCTGTTTTTATTGAACTATGCTCGATTTTCTTGTTTATTGTGCTTTCAACAAGCTCGGCTAGGGGTTGCAGACGACAGCAAAATCGTGACCTCTTAGGCAGATCGTGATGCGCAGATCGCAATAATCTTAATGCCGATCGCGCCTCATCGTGATTAAAAGTGACCGTGTAGCAGCACTTAATCTGGATCGTGGTTAATCCGGATCGACACTAATTGTGATTAAAAGTGCCCGTGTGACACTGGTATTATATGCGGTGCTGATACAAGGTAAGTTCACAAATGCATGTTTATTTCTATTATTACGGTAAAAATGCTCACTTCGGAATTTGCTGTTATCGAAATCATGAGGGCAAATGCCATTAAACTCTTATGTGTGGCAGCTTAAAATACACACAAAAAACAGGGGGTTAAGCCAGTTTCATGCCATTAAAGCTGTCGAAGCAGTGGTCTTGTGGCTCTTGTGCTAACTCCTGTTGTCGTTTGCATCGAGTGGCTTGTTCCTTGGGTGGGCATACAGTCTTGCTCTTCTTCAGAAAAAGTGCAAAAAGGGTAAGTTCTAAAAAGTTGCATGCAGTGTTGGTCAGATTCTGCAGTGCAGGAAAGGGGTGCTCTTCAACGTGTCGCACGAATTGTAGGCCATCGCTGCACAAAGTTGGCACACAGGACGGAGGCATTCAAAGTTGTGAGAGCGCCGATAATGCAGTTGTAGTTTAACTGCAATGAGATCACACAATTGCGCCAAAGAAGGCACTCAATGGTGGGCAACCAAGGAGCTGGATCTACCAGCCAAAATTCTACGTGCTTGATGGTTGCAATGTCTGGGGCGTCAGAAAAAACTGTGGCGTCTTCTGGATGTGGCATAACTAGACTCTATGAATGAAAAACGTTGCAGGGGAATCGAAGTTCACAGTGCAGTTGTGTGGCAGGTTCTAGTTTGAAAGTGTCCGATGTCACCCCTTGTAGGTGATTGTAGGTAATTGAGTCAGACAGACAAATCGCAGTATATTAAAGACGATAGTCTTTCTTGGGAACCTTGGACAAAAAAGTTTTGGTCTGTCTGTACTTTTGTCTGTTTGTCTGTTCTTAACAATACCTCAAACGGGCTGACTCCATTTGCAGCGCCCACCAATATTGCTCAAGATCCAGCGTTCATACTTGTGCGATCGTCAATTAAAAAGCAATCATTGCACATATCTGAGGTATCATAGCAACGCGTCGATGTTTTGTATGTGTGCCTTTATAATAGAGAAGGCACACACAAGTAATTCTAAAGACCGTAGAGTTAAAACACCCTGCACTGACAGTGCAATGCAGTGCTCAAAAAGGCAAGTGTTACCAACGATTTGCTAAAACGACACGGTGGTGGCACCTGTCCGTCGATTTGCGTTCTACACCTTATTGCCTCCGAGAATGGCACGCATCTTTCTTCGACGGCACACACGCCTTCCTTCGTTTTCGAAGATAACTGCCACATGGCGCTCGTGTCTAACAAGCCTCGATGCGCTCGTTCGCCTCCGCTGCTCGCTCGAAGCACTCTAGCGCAGCGCCTCCAAAATACCATTCACCGATTTTTTTGTGCAGAACATCAAATAAATGTTTTGTTCACTTTCTCCAGACGCAAGACTATTGTCTTTCGACGGCATTTGCAATGTAACATGCAGATCCGGGGCCAATTTTTTTCTTCTCTCTCACTTGTGACAACATGGCAGTCGGTGTGAACAGCACCCTTTGCATGCACTTGACTTTGTTGTCCTCCTCTTCGAGTCCACACACAGAAACAAGTAAACGCTATACAGCCATAGCCATTTGCTTCGCCTCCACTGAACCTCTCTTCCTCATGCTCAGCCTCGCATGGATTGCCACATATCTGGCCAACATCACCTTCATTTGCAACTGAAGCAGATATGCCATTTATGGATGCACTGTTTGGGAATTAGAGCGTTAGAGCTGTTTACATTGCTCTGTCACCATGCCTGGGCCTAAAAGAGCTAAACTGTGAAGAATTCACTGAAAGTTACGATACGGCCTAAAGCAAATCTGAGTGCAGCTGTATAGGTGTCGTGATTTTGTAATAAGTTGAGGCAACACATTTTGAGAGAGACATGTACTATTGTGACGACGTGGGGTTGGCGAGCACACAAAGCGCTTCAAACAAATACGCTTTATCGATCGCAGGAAAAAGACTGCAACGACTTCTTCGTCTTTTGCCCTCGGCCAAGGACACTCGCGCTGCTTCGTGCTCGCCACCACTGGCCCACACGCACGTCATTACGTATGTGTACAAGTGTAACTGGCATGGACACTTTCATGCAGTACATTTTACATGAACTGCCTCAGATGGAGCGTAGCGCGACTGCCTCACTAACCGGGAGACCACCAAATGTAGCCTGTGGGCCCGTTCCACAACAGCTGCCGCATACAGGCATCCGTTCAAGCAGCACTTTATTTTTGTGCATGGTATTGTTTGACGCCGTTGCCTCATACCTTAGTGAAAATGTCGGCGACCGTACGACAGCGCACACTACTGTGGTGCCGCGATGGCAGCTGCAGAACCCATTGTATCACCACTGTGGTTTCCTTCTCCCGCCCTGTCCTCGCTATCGCCATCTATTATCCTCCACAGCGCTCCACATTCTCTCCCTTTCGTCCTCGCTCGCTAAGCCACTTATGCCACCACCAACGCAGCTTAGTGCAGGAAGGGACGGTCCAAGATCTGCGCTCTAAACATTATTCAGGAACTGAAGATTTTAACGGGTGAACGTCTTTTCTTGTGTCCAATTCCTGGTGCGTTGTGTGTGACACACTACACCTGCAGCCAGATTTGCTTACTTTCACATTGCTTGTAGTCTTCTGCTGTTGTGTCACCATGTAAAAATGGTATTTTTTACAAGATGTGTGTATTTTGTTCTCAAGAGGCATCCCCTCGACTTGATGAAAGTGCTTTTGAACCCGGAAATATTGAAGGCCATGGTCAGTGAGGGAAAGCATCGCCAGCTGGCCTACTTTCAGGGACAGTTGCGAATCACACTCAATGACGGTGAGTTGTTTGGCTACCTTATTTGTTTCTCCCCCTACACTTGCCACTTGCACTCTAAATATCTGATTGGGCTGGTACGCAGCATGTCAACAATGCCAAATATTACATGCGTACATCAGTCCTCGTAAGCCAAGATGTACTCGAATATTGAAGGCAACAAGCGAAACCACCTGAATGCTCCCACACCATCTTTGAATATGTTATAAAGTTTAATTACACCTCTTCTGGGTGCTGCTAATTACATATTAGCTGAAAACAATAACTGCACTTGAAACAGTAGGTTCATTTCAGTAGATCAGGTATGCCATGCCCTCAGTCTATGCTGGTGTACCAAAAGAGGCAATTCATCTCAGTGATCTGTCATTTCTGGTAGAATAGGGCTTTGTGTCATCTTCCGAGGAGCCTGATTTGAAGCAGGAAGACCATATGTGAGCAAAACGCCTGGCAAAATCATTTGTAAGTTGTCTGTGGGCAATAGCATGGCACCTTGATCTAAATAACGGAATTTGGAAAAAAAGCATTGCAAGAAAAAAAAAATTCCATTGGTTTCAAACGCAGTACCTCTAACACAGAAACTTAACATTGTAATCATTATGTCTTGTAAGCATGCATAGACAAAAGAAGCAGGTAGGTCGGAGAATTTTCAGTGGGCAAGTCGTTTAACGCACTTTGATATTGCCATGGATGCAAGGGCCTCACCATCTTGATGCTGTGTCTGCGCCCATTCTGAAAGTGCATCTGTACATTGTGTTGGAATTCTTTCACACCTGTTGAGGTGTCTAAGGTCAGTTATTGCCTACTAGCCCAAATTTTTTCCTTGTATAGTCTGTATCTCGGGCTGGAATCAGTTGTCCAGTGTTTTACCAGTTGATGGGGCATTCAGTAGATGGTGCATTATTGAAATTTGGCCTCATTATTTAACATTTCAACTTATTTAACTCGTGGAGACACCCTAAGTTTTCCATCATGTTCCTGCATTCTGCTGGCATCATTGACTAATGAAAGCTGCTGTACCTCTCCGCCATCTGATGCCGCTGACATTGTTTTAAGTCTTGGTGATAATGATTTGTGCTTGCGAAGCTGCTCTTGCTACATTGCTGTACTTTGGCTGTCCAGTGTTCATGAGTCCAGAAAATGTTGAAGGAAACAAGTTCCTCACATCACTGGCAACAATGGTCAGCATACTCCAGGTGAGAACAAAGGCCCCTGCATCGTTAAAGTAAACTTAAGAGTCAATCAGTTATCTTTTTATTCAGCACTTTGCCTTTCTTGGACACTACGTAGGCTTTTTTGGTAGCCATTCACATCTCAGGAGGTAAATTGACAAACAATTTCAGCACGGGGAATCAGCTCAAGCACTTGTCGCACTTGATCACCCTTTCCCCATTACCGCTGGCATCCTCGACCATGATGGATGTCCAACTTACTCTGTAAGCTCTACATAACCGCTAATAATGAGCTGGTCATCAGCTCCATTCTATGTGAAATCATGCTGACAAATGGCCAATGTTACTTAAAATATATCCCCTATGAGATTCACCTTCATGCACATCGTTCCTTTAATGTTGTTGATAGCTTTCTACAAGCTTTGCTGTTCACCTTATCTGTTTTATTTGCTATTCACATAAACAGTCCTTCATCCCAGATTTGGCAGATTCTCGATTATTCGCACTTTCAATTCTGGGGATACCAGAGTTTAGCTTGAATTATCAGAACACTGAATTATTAATTGCAAGAAGGAGCTTAATTGTGTGTAAAATACCAGAAAAAGCACAGGTGGCTGATTATTACATCTATTTTTCGCTGTCCTTGTGTATATTTTTTGCTACTTTTTTTTGCTCATGGTTTTGACCACTGGAAATTACAGGCAGGGAATTGGCTTTTTTTTGCGGCTTTTTGTATAATAGAGTGTTCTCTCAGTAAATTTATATCCTATAAATGGAACTGCTACTATAATGAAATGACTGCTATCTTAATGATTGTTTTCATGTTCGCAGTCAGTACACTTCCACGCTGGTGTAAGAGACAAATGGGTAGAATAGACACCAGTGTGCCTACATTGAAATAGGTGTTGATCAGACGATTTATATGTAATACCCTGGTTATAAGAGAGACTTCACATGAAAGACAGGAATTGCTGTATGGTGCATGACTCTTATAAAATGGTTAAACTGTACCTCTGTTTGCCTCTTAGTAAATGGAGCTCCTGTAAAATGAAATGGATTTTCTTGGTTCCTTCAAAGTTCCTTATAATGAGTGTCCACTGTATATGAGCCTAAATGCTCAGTTGAAAAAAAACAAAACAAAGGCAGCTAGCTTTTCCAGCAAGTGGATAAGTAAGGATGAACAAAAAGTTAAATAAGCAGAATGGGCCAGTTGGTGAACGTTGAATGAACACCTTTTAAACTTGTTGAAAATTTAGCAGGCCAACCAAAGGTTTGAAATTCATTGGAATTAACCAAGAGTACAAAATAGCATCGGAGTTTAAATTATAGCATGTCCATTGTATTATAATTATGAACAAGTTGTCTTAATGGTTGTTTTCTTCAACTGATTGTTGCTACTTGTGAAGCTGAGATTGATGTCATATGCACAGTTACAGTACTGAGTTGCTTTAACTGATCTTTGTCATTTGTGTATATAAAAAGGTATGTCATATAAAGTTTGAAATTGGTTGTGAGAAGTAGGATCTGAACGTTGTCTTGGAGAACCTCTTTCTAGAACTGTATTAATATTTGAAGTCGAGATGAGATTGATGTCGTGTGCATAGTTACAGTGCCGAACCATGCGTCCTGTGGTAATCCATAAATGCTGGTGGTTTTCTGTTTTTTTTTTTTGTTCAGGAGAATCCACCTGCCGTAGATAAATGGCTTATGAACTGTGTGGCAACGTGGAATGGTGATCATTACTGGGAGCAGATCCTGGCTCTTGTGTCCAACTTTTCACTGACCTCTCCTGACCACTTTTTCTCTTGCATCTGGGAGCCACTCATGCAGCTGTTCTTCTTCCAGAGCCTTGAAAAGCAGGTGGGGCAGTGGTTGTTGTTTGTAAGCTATTTAAGAAAGCTGAATTCGAGGCTCACCAACCACGGTTCGCTTTTAACCTTCAGAGCAAATAAAACGAGAACACTGTAAAAGCTCACATCGATGTGTCGATGCCTTACTGAATCTTTATTGCACAAAGTGTTATCATCCAAGGAAAATAGGCATGTGCAATGGCGAATACAAAATGTGAAAGGAATGATAAGCTGCTTAACCCATCACATGGGGTAAAATTCCCAGGTGGTGGAAAGTTAATCTGAAGCCCACAACAATAGTATCTCTCCTAGGCCTGGTGCTGTTTTGGGAGGTTGGAACATTGCTAATGAAAGTATTAATCAATCATTTGTACTCCCATAATTGAAGGGTCATAATATTGTGTTGTTTCTTTGTTTCCACAAGGCTTTTGTAAACGAATTATATCGCCTTAATAAGATGCAGGCAAGACTTTGCATAATGTCGGGAAACACTACCTGGTGGCTCAGAGATGTCTGGCTCAAAGTTCTTTGCTTTGCAAGTGTACTTTAACACGTGGCCATTACATAAGCTCTAGATAAAGTATCTCAGTGACTTAATAGCACTTGTCACGTATTGTGCTATCTTGCAGGTTAGCATATTTCGATGCCTCACCGAGCTGTGTCGTTTCTGGTGTCTGGTGGAGGTACCCCGCTCTCAAGGGTGCAGGTCTGTGCTCTCTCTGGTTCTGAAGCTTTCAAGGCATGCTTGTGCAGCTATGCAGTGATTCTCTCTTTCATTTCATGCATAGTACTATCTCATTTTACCACCAAACGGTGGATCTCGTGAATGCATAGGACCACTTTTAGATTACGGCAAACTACCGGTCGTGCTCTGGGTGTCGTTTCTTTGACGTAGCTTCTCAGTCGTGAGGTGTAGCTAGGAAACAGTCATAGGGCGAACAACACAGAAAAGTCTTTAACAAGTGCAGCCAACAAACATTTTTTACTCTGTAGCACTAGTCTCACACCTCGATATAACAAACCCGGTTATAACAAAATATTGGTCATAAGCAAAGTAAATGAAAAATAGTCTCGCAATAATTATAGTGCCTGAAATATACATTTATAACAAAGTTTTGGCTATACCAAATTCTTTTTTTGTGTAAGGTGCAACTTTGTTATAATGAGTTTTGAGTGTATTCACACTAATTCATGAGATGTAGCATGCAATAGCTTTAGACTTTTTGTATTGCACTTCACATTTCATATCCCCTAATAGTTCTCTGTGATCGGACAAAAATCTTTCGGGTCATGCTATTTACACTTAGTTGTCATGTGATGCAATGAATGCCACAAAAATGTGCTATTATATTACTATGCCAAATAAATATGAAACAGTTTAATAACTAGATGGTACACCATTCGAAACATGATAGTAGAAGGTCGTTGCCCACCAATTTGTTTAATCACAAGCTAAGGTCTCAGCTGGCACCCATACATTTCTATCCACGAAGGCCATTGCAAACAAGACAAGAGGTGGAAGAAACCACACAACGCAGGTGCTGTTAGAGCCTGTGTTGTCATGCACTTCTTGCTGTCTCGTCTGGTTTGCACTGGCCGTAGTGGTTATGGTTAGTTATCCCGATTCGCTACAATACATTTCTGGGGCAGCCAGACTTTCATTATTTCAATACTGCAATTTGCTTAACCCAATAATTAAAACTTAGCTGGTCCATCTTGCACTTGCCTGACACCATTGGTTAGTGCAGTAATGGTTACCATAGCAGCTGCAGCATCCAACTTCACTGCTCTCGAGGCAAAGTGAATGTCATCTCTAATCGAAATGTTCTATTTTCGACCCGGCCCAGGAAAATTTTAATGTGAGGAGAGTGGATCGCAGTGAGTTCTTTCAGCATTCATCCGATCCTATCGCTTGCATTTCTGTGTGTTGTGTTTTTCTATGAAATTCATCAAAAAGAGATTTAAAAATTTATCTGAAGGGGTGGTCCGGTCTATGCAACGAAAACGAAAACTGTATTCCTAACAGCTTAGTTGTAGCAAGCAGCATCACAACAAGGGCACCGTGGATGGCACATTGTAGGAAACTTCACGGCGCATGCCAAGTTGCGGACTTAAGGGCAGCATGTGAATGATGACAGTGCCTTAAGCCAGATTATGACTGCACTTTCAGATAATCAGTTATCAGTTATTCAGCAAGCGGCAAGAAGCTAATGGTGTGTCGTGTTCTTTGTATTTTCAGAGAAGTTAGCGCATTGCAGGAGGGACTAGCAAAGTGGCCTGGCATGGACTACCATTTTGTTATTTCACTTTGAGGTATCATGTGATAGATGCAGGACAACAAATGCACTGTTGCCATCCAGAGAACTGTGCATCTTGTTTGTCATAGTGATAATAGTAATGATTGTGTATATTAAGTAAACCAACTTTCGTTCCACTAAACTTAAATTTACATCATTATGAAACGTAGGTGGAAAACTGATTTAATGAAGACACACTTCAATTTTATGCTATGGCCAGTTTCTCTGAAAGTGAAATGGATCAATTATTTGCTAATTTCCTGCTTGGGACTCCTAAAACGTGGGTCCATGTTTCATTCAAGGACGTCTCAAAACCGAAGCCAAATTTAGTAACAGGTAAGGCAAGTATCTAGCAGGCAGTGGGTAAGATTAAAGTCTGAAATCCTGTTTTTCACTGTGTTTAAATGCTATGGCTGTCCAGCTGTATGTGTTACAGTGCAACACTAAAACTACCAATTGATTATATTGCCGTGCTGGAATTCTCTTTAGATTCCATGTTTTGATGAAATAATTTGACAGTCATTTGTAGTGTAATGTGTGCTGCATGGTCATTTGTCATTTCTTCTGGTAAGCTTGTCTGTAAAACTCTGTTGTCCTCTTGCAGGGGTTTTGTGTTTGACAGGACCTACGGCGAGGGAACCGTGAAGGCATTAACACACCTTGTATCGGAACTTAACCGCATCGGCATGGCACTAGTGGAATTTCACCCGGACAGGCTCGTCGAGATTATGGTGCCCATCTTCGAGCTTTACCACATGGTGAGCCTGTGATCTGACATATCACTGCTCCGACACGAGGTCAAATCTTGTCCTATAGCTGACGGTATCCGACTTGAGCAGTGCACGTAGTTGCAGTCGACGTCCGCAGTACAAACACAACTTCTTCCACGTATTTTATTAAGGCTTCTAATGACTGCTGCTTCGTAAAAACTCGGTCTTTATTGTCAAGAGTACTGTAGCCTGTCGATGATTGTACATAGGGGTGACAATGGCAGGGTGGAAACGACAGCCTACCAGAAGCAATCTGACATTCAATCTCGTCATCGTCCTTTCAATCTCGTCACCTGGCTGAACACAAACAGTTTGTTGTCAGGACGATCGTGTCACTTGGTGATGTGGTGTGCTCTAATCATAGTTGCGATGACATGAAGCATTATTCCAGGACATTTATTGATGACACCCAGGAGAGCAATGCGAAAAGGAAGAAGGAGCATGTCGCGAAGAAAGCAGACACCCATTGGGTCTATTCCTTACGTTCGAGGTACATCAGGCTTTGTTAGGATAGTCTTGCATCTGCTGGCCATAGAAACTATTTTCAAGCCTTATTGTACCTTGGGACACAAGTCCGCTAAGCCCAAAGACTATACACCTGCGAACGATATAAGCGGGGTCGTTTACAATGTACAATGTAAGGATTGCAGCGATACTTACATAGGCAAAACAGGATAGAAAAGAATAACAACACTCAAAGAACACAGAGGGGACATTGCTAATGCTACCTATGTCATGCATTCCAAGACAGAGCTTGTTAAACATTGCTGTACAACAGGGTATACCTTCGACTTAACAATGTGACGATGCTTGTTTAGAAACAAAACTGAGAAAAAAAATTCCTGGAATTGTTGTTCATACGTTGCGATAAATCGGCTTGCAGCAACAACCCTGGCCTCTTACCAGTAATTAACATAAGGACTTATGTAACTGGCAGTGGAGTGGGCGACCTTCGCTCGTTTGTTGTCAGTGTATGCCACGTGTCACTGTCACGTGGTCGGGACGTTCATGAAGGCAGCAGACGGTATGTCGAATATGAAACTTTTTATATGGCCAAACTTGTGGCCAGGAAACAGAAAGTCAGATTACAGCAACACACTGGCACTGTTACTAGCGAACAGAGCATCGGCTTTCTATCAAATGACAGGCCGTTACGCGTGTCGGCATTTAGTATACATGTGCCATCAAATATACTAGCGTTATCGCTAACGGCCATGTAAATTTCAGAATAATCTTTAATGTCCGTGTTGTGCACGTAATCTTGACAAAACGATCCTATAGAACATTGAGCTTCTAGAACACTGAGTTGCAGTTTGCGCTGACCATTGCTGACAGTCTTTGTGGGCGTAAACCAAATACAGCAAGAGTGAAAACAAGAAGTGCGTGTGTGTCACACATGTCCCGTTTATGAGGGAGGCAATTGCCGAGCTAATTCCAAGAGCCGAAGTATCGGCCCCCCGAACCGCACCACGAAAGCGTGGACAATTTGGAAGTGGTCCTTTTTGGCGCGCCAGCGGACGCCGGTTGTGGCCCAAAGAACAAGTTAGAGCCGAGAGTTGATAAACAGAACAAATATTATATTCTCGAAAATGGCAGATCGAAAACAATACACAAGAATGCACACTCCGCAATAGTTACATACAGTACGTCACCAATCAAACAACGTACTACACAGTACAATCAGCCACACTCAAAACAACGGACACAGACAACGATACACACTACAATGCAGTCGCATGCATTGAACAACCAAGACACTTAAGGACCAAAGAGATAGAAAACCTATTCAGTCCAAAGTCCTTGGAGCAAAAGTCTAGATGATACTCTTCCGAGAATCACTCACTCAAAGTCCCGCGTTGTTGTCGTTCCGCGCCCTCGAAGTTTCTCTTCTAGGAAACCTCGCGTCTTCAATTGGCCACTCTCCAAGCTTCAAACTTCTTCGCCCGAAACACGTCGGCTTCACACACGCAGCTGTTGCCACGCGTCTTCGCTCGATAGCGGTAAACACACGCTCTTGCCTGTAGCTCGAGCCTTCACCCCTCAGGTGGAAATCCTCTTCATCTCCTGCCTTGTCGCTACGGACAAAACCTTCGCCGACTACACGGCGGTATACCCTACGCGCTCTGGCGCTACTTCCGTCTTATCCTGATCTCTCATCTCGGCTGCTCGGTTAAATACCTTGCGCGCGACATTCCAGACGGTTCTCGTCATTTCGTCGGCGCGATACGCAGCGAAGGCTGGGAAGAGGGCAAGACGGTTGGCACGCCCTCCGCGGCCGATGACTTATCTCGGTATAACCACGCCCCTTTCGTTCTGGAACTTTCGCGGGCTATCTCGGCCGCCGATGTGGGGCGAGGAGGTTCGTCGGCGAAGCCACGCTTCCAAGGGGAGAGCGCGCGCCCGGGGAGCCTTGGATGTTTGTTTTCTTTTTTTTTTCTTTTGACTTCCCGGCGTCTCTTTCGCGCGTTATCGCAAGAATTTGGCGGCGCGCCCATTTTTAGCGCTCGTTCTGTGACACTGCCCCCCACTTTAAGAATATTATCTCATAATATTACAAACCACACAAACGAGCGCGAACAGTCAACACACACTCTGAAAGACTGTAACACAAACCGTCGCTCATGACACTTCACCTTCACAATAGATCCTCAATACAACTGTACATTGTAATTCAATTCCACGACACATGAAGTATAGCCACAGGTACAAGAGTACAACTCTTCATCACACATTCCAAACAATACAAACGTACAAGGTTCTGTCTTTACAACAATTGTATAACACTATACATCACATCACCGCACAGACACTTCGACACTTGTGACACAGGATAACACAACATTAACACAACATATGGAACTCAGTCCTGCCAAACACAATCCGATTCTAGAACCTCAGCACCTATCCTGTGTATTTCGAGCGGCGCTTGCGCCCTTTCTTGCGGTGCTCGCTCGATCTCTTCTCGTTTTTCCCTGTTCTTTTTCGGCGAGCCTTTTCCAACGACGGTATCTAAGGCGGCGTCTCAGCCATCGTTGTCACTTCTGACACAGTTATCGGGTCATAACGTTCAACGGGTCCTGTCGGTTTATTTACCAGCTTGTTCATGTCTCGACTTTTGGCCCGGCTGGCCGACTCCGTCACCTTTACACTGTCGGTCGGTTGAGGTCGTGCTGACTTAAGTCCGGTTGCTCGGCCCGTGAACTCATTCAACACGGTCATCTTCTCCTTCACTGTCTCTTGCGCCGCGGCTTCACCTTGGGCTCTAGTGAGATCCGTCACGGGCTGTTCCTTCACTGTATCTCGCGGTCGTTGGGTTGGCGAGGGCTCTATCTTAAGGTCTTCTCCCAAACATTCCGGATCATTCGGTCCTCGCGCCCCGTCGATGTTTCCGATGACAAGGTCGTAAAGGGGGGTCGTCATACATAGAGCCGTAACCTTCCCGCTGAAGTATGGGGTTTCAACCTCAATCTCTGCTTCGGGAAGCATCCGAACTGTACGGTCAATTAAGCAAACCGGTTTCGTTTTGCCGGTTAACTCACTTTCCCGTACCAAGTTTCTCCGCACGATAACAGTGGAGCTGCCGGTATCTCTTAACACCGGTTGGCTGTTTTGACATTACAGCACCCACAATAGGAATTTTCTCCCCATTCTTCAACTCTACGAATCCATCGGTGACGGCATTATTATCAGATTTGGGTGCCGCCTGCACACAAGATACCTGGTGAGTTTGACTCGCTCCGTTCCGACAAGCGTCTGCTTTGTGCCCAGTCTGACCACACTTGAAACATTTTACTGCCGTAGGGCTCATAAAGATCGTTCGACAGTTTTTCGCGCGATGACCCACTTGGTTGCACAGAAAACATCGCGGAATGCTCTCTGGTGCACGCTTCTTTTCTTCGGGAGCCAATTTCTTCGAATCATCGGGACAATCCTTCTTGACCTTGGCCAAATTAGTTCCACCTTGCGCTTCCAAGAATTGATCAGCCAATTCAAGCATTCCTTCAAGTGACTCAGCCTTCCTCTCTTTCAAATACAGCGACAGGCTCGGGTAGCAACTAGTAAGAAATTGTTCTCTAGTTAGGAGCTCTCTAAGTTCATCGTACTCCTGCGCTGTCCCTGAAAGTTCAATCCATCTGTCGAAATAATGGCAAAGTCGGGCGGCATACTGCGTAGCCGTCTCACCATCAGCTGGCTTTCCTGTCCGAAATCTGTCCCGGAATCCTTCTACAATAAACCGAAATCGCTTCAGCAAAGCAGCTTTCACCTTTGCATAGTTGGCTGCATCGGTCGGTGTCAGCCTACCGTACACACTGAGCGCTTCACCACTCAAGCAAGTACTCAAAGCAGTTGCCCATTGATGTTCTGGCCAATTCTGGCTCTTCGCAATCGTCTCGAATCGGTGAAGGTACGCGTCAAGGTCGTCCTTCCTTTCATCAAACGCCACGAGCAGCTTGCTTGGGTTCAAGCGGAAGCCATGATCTTCCCGTTCGCTGCTTTCAACTCTAGGTTGGACGGGAGTTTCACTTCGCTGTTGCGACCGGAGCCGCTCGAGTTCCATCTCGTGCTGCCGCTGCCGTTCCCTTTCAGCCATCTCCGCTTCTCTTTCTTCTCTCGCCCTTTCGGCTGCCAATTTTTCTCTCTCCAACTACAACTTCAATTGCTGCTCTCTTTCTTCTTTCAGCTGTCGCTCCTTTGCCTCTCTTTCTTCTCTCTCCCTCTCAGCTGCCAACCTCTCTCGCTCCAACTCAGCTGCTTTTTCTTCCTTGGCTCTCTCAGCTGCCAACCTCTCTCTCTCCAACTCGGCTGCTTTTTCTTCCTTGGCTCTCTCAGCTGCCAACCTATCTCTCTCCACCGCCTCTTTCTCCTTCTGGCTTACCCACTTCCGTAGTTCGGCACCAGAAAGACCCATCTTCTCACCAAGAGCTACTAACTTTTCGAGATCCATGGTGTCTCGCAAATAAAGTCTTGCCGCGTGTAAAAAGTATCTGCCTAAATCAGTTTATCGGAACACTCCACTGCACTCGTTAACGAGAACACTGCACAACACACAAAATCGTTCCGATAGCAGTATCAACAACTCGAGGCTCTTTCTCACTACTTTGGACACACTGTGCACCAAAAGGTCCTGTGTCGCGGACGCCAGATTAATTGTCACACATGTCCCGTTTATGAGGGAGGCAATCGCCGAGCTAATTCCAAGAGCCGAAGTATCGGCCCCCCGAACCGCACCACGAAAGCGTGGACAATTTCGAAGTGGTCCTTTTTGGCGCGCCAGCGGACGCCGGTTGTGGCCCAAAGAACAAGTCAGAGCCGAGAGTTGATAAACAGAACAAATATTATATTCTCGAAAATGGCAGATCGAAAACAATACACAAGAATGCACACTCCGCAATAGTTATATACAATACGTCACCAATCAAACAACGTACTACACAGTACAATCAGCCACACTCAAAACAACGGACACAGACAACGATACACACTACAATGCAGTCGCATGCATTGAACAACCAAGACACTTAAGGACCAAAGAGATAGAAAACCTATTCAGTCCAAAGTCCTTGGAGCAAAAGTCTAGATGATACTCTTCCGAGAATCACTCACTCAAAGTCCCGCGTTGTTGTCGTTCCGCGCCCTCGAAGTTTCTCTTCTAGGAAACCTCGCGTCTTCAATTGGCCACTCTCCAAGCTTCAAACTTCTTCGCCCGAAACACGTCGGCTTCACACACGCAGCTGTTGCCACGCGTCTTCGCTCGATAGCGGTAAACACACGCTCTTGCCTGTAGCTCGAGCCTTCACCCCTCAGGTGGAAATCCTCTTCATCTCCTGCCTTGTCGCTACGGACAAAACCTTCGCCGACTACACGGCGGTATACCCTACGCGCTCTGGCGCTACTTCCGTCTTCTCCTGATCTCTCATCTCGGCTGCTCGGTTAAATACCTTGCGCGCGACATTCCAGACGGTTCTCGTCATTTCGTCGGCGCGATACGCAGCGAAGGCTGGGAAGAGGGCAAGACGGTTGGCACGCCCTCCGCGGCCGATGACTCATCTCGGTATAACCACGCCCCTTTCGTTCTGGAACTTTCGCGGGCTATCTCGGCCGCCGATGTGGGGCGAGGAGGTTCGTCGGCGAAGCCACGCTTCCAAGGGGAGAGCGCGCGCCCGGGGAGCCTTGGATGTTTGTTTTCTTTTTTTTTTTCTTTTGACCTCCCAGCGTCTCTTTCGCGCGTTATCGCAAGAATTTGGCGGCGCGCCCATTTTTAGCGCTCGTTCTGTGACAGTGTGGCACTAGGGATGCTAACTGCATAGGTTGCAAAACATCTATGTAATTTTGGTATATTTTTGTGGAGTTTGTGTTGCAGTAAATCTTTTAGAATTACTGTACATGCTTGTGGTGTACATGGTTCTGCCTTCATAGCACCGTATATGGCTATGTGATACTTTCTCTCTCTTACCCTCTGCTTTCTTCTCTTTCTCACTTCTCTTTCTCGCAACCTTACTATGCCACACTTATATGGCTGTGCTGCACAAGGTACTGCCTGCGTGATGCTATACATGGCTATGCTATGCCTTACCTTTCCAATCCTTGTCCACTGCCCCACTGCTCTGGGAAACGTGCACTGAGCCTGTGGTGCCACGGTGTGGGAGTGAACGAAAGGAATTGGCGTGCTCCGTGCAGCAGCTAACCCATGAGCACAGCCACATCAAGTTGTTAGCAATGCTTCACAATGGCCTGTATGCATTTAATCTGTGTTGTAAACTGTGCCAATAACTATAAGAACTACGCACTTGGAGCAAAGTTGTTCAGTTATCCGCCCTGACTATGTTTGAGAAACCGGCATGAAGGCTAGTTATTGTACGCCACAGGAACCAAGTGACCCACGGACACTTCTGTGAAGTTCATGCTGTAGCTAGATTTGCTGTGAATTCACTGTCCTTGCAGTTTAACTCAGATTCTTTTTTATAGTGCTGAAAGAACGTAAGGGCATCTGGCAAAGTTATCTTGAGTCTGCAGTCCACTATTCCTTGGCAGAAAGCTCAGAGGCTGCTGCTGTTTTTCCACTGTATCGCAGTTCGTTTAGCAGTGCAGTTTGTAAACAGTACACTAAGGAAGAAGTCGTGCATACCAGGAAAAATGCGTTGTGGACTGTGAGATTTTAAGACTTATTGTCCATGTACTTAACAGCACTGTGAGGGCACGCCAGGCTGTGCTACGCTGTTCTACTGTACTGCGTGAAAGCTGAGTTATTATGTGCAACGCTGGCGCGTGACAAACTTGCTGGAGGACTCATGCGGCTCGAATAACGTTTACGAATGGAGCTGAACTGCTGAAGAAAGAACTTCGCGGTAATTCCACTCATTACTAAATGCAATAGGTGCAGTACGGCGACCGTGCGTTTAACTTGCGCTCATCGCAAGTGGTTGTCCGGCACGTCAGACACAACTGCCATCGTTTACTCAGCCATAAGTAAGTAAAATGACAAGAAATAATGTTTCCAAACATGATGGTGACGGCCTATGCTTCGAGATTTACACTGACCAGCCGTTCGAATCTTGCTTTCAAAACACTCTGTCAACTTTTGCCTTCTGTTTTTTCCTCTTACCATTCTACTATAGAGACTGAATATGTTCAGGAAATCGAGAGTCGCACTCATGGGCCTGCCCGAGTGGCAGTTTATAATGCTTCCAGTCCTCTCACGCAATTCGCTTCTCATCGATGGACTCAGCAGAACCTGCTTAAGGTGAGTAGTTGGAAAGAGCCTGAAAAAAAAAGTAATCTGCTGTTTAACAAGGCCGTGTTGTATTCGTAGAAACATAACTGTACTTAGGCACAACAAGGCCTTGCTGCATTCAAGAAGAATAAGTGTACTTTGATACACTCTTCATTGGCGAAAGGGCGGAATTTTTGTTTACAGGAAAAGTAGCAAGAGGTGGCAGCGTTACCACGTGGTCATATTCTCTTCCTCAGGTGTTTGACAGCTTTTCACTTACATGAGACTATCACCAGGTTGTGGTTGTTTATAGTGCTTGCTGTGAATTCAGTGTTCAATGCAATAAATGTTCTGTTGTATTCTCATTGATTGATATTGCCAGTAGCTCAACCAACCAATTGCAGTACGTAAGCTGTGAAGTCTGAAAGAAACAGGAGCCCTTTCCATTCTCACAACATAGTTGAAAGTTGGTGGTGCCACTCGTAATCATGTCATAATGTAGAACATGTCATGGCGGCAGGTAAGATGCTTTAAAAACCTAGAATAGCCTGTGATTGCATCAACAGCCTACAAGGAAGAGATAATATAAGTAAGTCGAGCCCGCTTATAACAAACCTGAGCATGACGCGGCATCCGTTCGCTGTATCCCAAAGTTCGTAGTAAATGAAACGCAGCTTTTAACAGAATTTGCGAGTGAAAACAAACTTTATTGTCCCAAAAAGTCCGTGATGCATGTGTTTCGAAGAGCACAAGCGATAAGGGCAGTCTCGAGTTCATTTAAAACGGCAGGGTGCTCGTTCGCCGAGGCCCGTGGCATGAGCTGCATGAGGCACTGGATCCAAAGTTTCGTCGTTCTCGCAATCCGATTCCTCCAAATCGCTCTCGCCACGCACTTTATTCACAATACCCTAATCCGTCCACGGTTCCGCAGCGTCAGCATCATCATCATCGGCCGTAATTAAACCATCGCAACAGATGTCCCACCCGCTCTCCCATGTCGGAGTCGACGACGCGCTGCCACAAAACGCCGCCGCAGTGGTCCTTTTCGGAAGCTTCAGGCTCAACATCAGGCTTGACGTCGACGAAGTCGGCCTCGCGAAAACAGTTTCGTACGCATGTAGCCATCACCGCCGCCCACGGAATGTTCAGCATCTCCACAGCTGAATACCGCGACGCCCGAAGCGGCAAGTTGGCTGCCAGGTGGTCAACAGCTATGAGCAAGCGCTCCGCAATGCGGTACATAATGCGCGGATTATGCTGAAGGCAAGCCAAGTGGTCATACTTCTGACGTGTGAACGGCACGAAAAAGCATGCTAGTCCTCCCGTCGGCCATCATGACCACACACGCACACCAAGAGCAAGCAAGACGCGCACACACGACACATATGATGCCAGAACATGTAGAACAGCTCTGGGCTCGTTTCCAGTCACACGGGTTTCCAGTCACACGGAAAACACGGGAAGGAGGCAGGTTGAGTAGCTTGCTTGAAAGGTCCGCGAAACTCGTGCGTAGAAAAAATGGCCCCGTGTCTGCATGTTAATCTGCGAATTTCGTCGAAGACGATAGTCTTGCATGGGGAGAGAATGAACAAAACATTTATTCGATGTTCTGTGCAAGAAAATCCGTGAAGGGTATTCCGGGGGCGCTGCGTTAGAGTGCCTCGAGCGTGCAGCTGAGGCAAACAAGCGCATCAGGTCATGTCACACGTGAGACATGAGCGCCATCTGGCAGTTTTATTGGAAAACAAAGCGCGTGGCTCTGAGATGGGTGTGTGCGCCCGTCTCAGAGGTGATAAGGTGTAGAACGCAAGGTGACGGGTAGCTGCCACCACCGTCTCGTCTTAGCAAAGAGTTGGAAACGCTCGCCTTTTCGTGCAAGCGTTACATGGCCAGCGCATCGTGATAAGCGCTACGGTCCTTAAAATAACTTATGTATGCCTTTTTTTAGTAAAAGACGCACATGCAGAATACATGCTGTGATGAGTGAAGAAAACGACGACGGAAGTGCGGGGCAAGGCGCGTGTAATGTGCGCGTGAGTGTCAGTGAATCAGCTGATGACCTGTGGTGGCCCATAGAGGTGGCGTGCCACGATTGGGTCACGGGCGACCATCACGTGGCAGTGGGCTTTGTGGCTGGGGACGAGCCGAAGCAGCGGCAGACGGGAGACAGCGGGCCGAAGCGTCGGACGCAGGCGATCCAGGTTCCGGCCAGGGAACGCGGCCGTCCACGCTACTGCCGTCCAACTACCAGCTGGGGCGGCGTTGCCGGCACGAGTACTGCATCTCGGGGCGCGGCCTGGCCTGCTGTTCTCTTCCTTGCCGAGGGCATCGCGGATCTCGGCGAGGCATCTCCACGGTCAGCCGTTCGACACAGCGATGAACGTGGCCTGGCTAATGGTCACGGTTGCGTCGAGCATCGCGTCTCGGCGCACGCTCTTCGCTGGACGGGCTGGCCATGCCCCGCATGGAGCATCGCGTCTCCGATGCGGGTTGACTGCTCCGTGGCCGCACCCATGCCATCAAGCGCCGGTGTCACCAGAGCGTCGCACTTCGGCAAGGGACGAGCGAGATGTTCTGCCGGGCGAGACGCGGGAGTGCGCACAGAGTAGCACGGAGCCGGGCGAGGTTCAGGGTGGCCGAGGATCCAGGTGCCAGGGGAGTTCCGGCTGAATCGAAGATCGCCGAGCGGTGCCGAGCCATTCCGAGCGACGCGCCAGACTCGGACGTGGGCCGCGAGCTCATGAGCTGCAGTGTGCACCCGAGGGTACCTGGCGGTGCCCTGGCCAAGAAGAAGGAACGTGCGGAAAAGAGAGCTCGAGGGTTGAGGCCACGAAGGCAGAGGAAACGGTGCGCCGCTCGAGAGGACGAGTTCCTGGCAGCGTTCCTGAGCCGGACGTGAGACCCGTACGTGTCGGCCAGGTCGAGCTCCGGTGTGTCTGTTCAAGGTCCAAGGCCGAGACCTGCCGAACGGCTCCTGCATGGGTGCAGTGGCCGGCAGCAGGTTCGTGGGCGAGGCCTACCGGGTGTGGTCCTCGTGAGCCGTGGCCTGATCCTCGACCTCCGGAGTTGTGACCCTGACTGCTGGGTTGGCCGCAACGTCCGACTCAACGGCGCTGCACACGGTAGCGTATCCGTGCGTCACCAGCCGTTCCACCCATGCCATGAAATAAAAAGTTCATGTTAATCCTTTCTCGTCCGCTATCAACAAACATAGTGACGAACGTTCCTTAACCCGCTACACATGCGTATTGTTATGGTGCCCCAGACATGTGCAATAATTGCTTTTTAATTGACAATTGCACAAGTATGAACGCTAAACCTTGAGCAACATTGGTGGGCGCTGCGTATGGGGTCGGCCGTTCAAGTATCCGGTGCCGTTAAGAGTGAACAAACAGACAACTGTACAGACAGACAGACCAAAATTTTTGTGTCGAAAGTCCCCAAGAAAGTCTTTAAATCTTGGGAAGAGTGCATGGCCGCCTGGATTGTTGCTCGCGGCGGTGTTTGAAGAATCGGCGGCCGTGTTCAAAAAATCGTTTTGTTGCATCGGCGGGTTTTCGTGGCCTCACGAACTTCATACTTCGCGATTCATTCTGCGCAAATTAATAGCTGTTTTCGCGCTTCCACACGCGCGCGGAAGGCTTGCTGAGTTGAGTGCAAAGTGAGCGAGAACAAGTCCTAAACACAAAACGCATCGCAAATTATAAGAGTCGGTTGGATAGCATGCGCGTGTGCACTAGGCGCAGACTATTGGACACAGTCGGTGGCCGACGATGTTGGCAAATTGTCTGGTCACTCCAGGCTGGCGATGCCAACGACATTACTAGCGATCCAAAACAGGCTAGATAGTCCACCGGTCTTCGAAACATCGGTGGCAGTGAGAAAACGCGGGTCTCGTCTGGCAATGCGGGGTGCTCAGAGTAGCGGGGGAACAAAGGACGAAGGGTTGTGGTACAAGAAGTGGTCGGGGAGAGCGGCAACTAGAGGGGCGCGGAGGCATGGTCGGCGTTTAACAATAAGGATGTATGTTCACCTCGGCGATGCCTGATCGGTGGTCGAAATTGGTTTCCCGGAAGATAGCAGACCGCCGGTTTTGTTCGCTGTGACCGATCAGCGGCGCTTGGAGACATTCGTTGTAAGTGCGATTTTCTGCCATTGAACCAATATATATTTTCACGGTCACGCGAATCGAAAGTTTTTTTAAATGGGGCCGTTATATGTGGGCTTGGCTGTAATAATTTTTGTGCCCCAAACAACTGCTGTTGACACATCTGCCAACTTTTAATATTCTTTTCAAATGTCACCATTTTTAGAGCTCACATATAAAATCATCTTTGTTATTGCCGGTAGCTTTTATGTTAAGTTCAGTTCCACTTTAAGAAAAGACTGATTTTGGAAAGATACAATTATGGATTATAGTGACGAATTTTGAACGAGCCTAATTTTTCAGGCCAGTTCAGTTGAAGGGCCTGCGGGCAGCAGTGAACCCGTTTGTGATTGAAATGTATCACAGCAACTGAAGTAATTTAGGGGCGAAGCTCCTTAAGGCGTGGGCTGTGCGTCCCCTGTATGTAGCCACCTCTCGTTTAGTTCTTGCAGTGTTCACTAGATGGCGGTACTACTTGTAGCTGATGATGAAAAGATGCAAGATGTTATAAACTAGGCGGCGGTGCTTGTAGTTTATGGTGAAAGATGCGAGATTTCATAAAACAGGAATGATGTGACATAAAGCACGTGTCATTGGTGGAAGGCAATGGTTCGATTTAGTGTGGCAATGTACGCTAGGGGGAGCGTTGTAGTAAAATCGAAGATGCAAAACGTACGGAGGATTCATGGTTTACCAAGTTTACCTCCGGAGCTTCACCCACTCATCATCATTCAATTCGTGGATATGGCAGCACATTTTTACTCCTTACTTGGACACTTTGGGAACGAACTTCATGAACCTGCATGTTAGTGGTTTGCTGATCATTCGAACAAGTCGGCCGGCATCCATGAGAGATAATTTAAATTGGGAGCCCCTGGTTTTCATCGCTTCACACAGAAGTCTGCCCAGAGTGATCACAAAGTATTGTAAAACCAACCAAACTAAATTTATTAAGATGCAAAACAAAGAAAGAGCAGTATTTCTCAGCAGATTAGATTTGGAATGCTGTGCTGGAGCTCTTGGGCAAGTTACAAATGGTGCTCATTGGGTCACAATAGAAGAAAGGAAAGCATATGAAAATAATTGATTGTTCTTGTTAAATTAACCTTAGTCTCGCACAAAGAACACGTCAAGGGAGACCCTGATCACTTTCAATTTTAATTGTGGTAAATTAACCATTGAAATAAGCATGTTTTGGAGCATAAATAGCATTATATATTCTGGCATTAGGTTTCACTGCTCACACGAATGCATGATGGCATTTGTTTCTGGCATGTCATTGACTGATGAATTAGTTTTATTTACTGTTAAAAGCTCCATGAACTTAATCAACAAAATCACCTGCCGCAAACTTGTTGTAGCACTTAATTTGTGATAACGAGTCTAGAGGTAACTTCTTTAGGTTCTGCCTGCACAGTGGGGGCATTGTTTGTACATTGTAGAGCCCGACAATCAATTGGAACTCTGCTTAACTTTACCAATTTCATAGCCCACCTCGTGTTTGAATTAACCCGCTTTTACAGTATACTTAGTTCATTGCTCATTCATATATAGCAATTTACAACTTTTAAATTAGCAGGTCTATGTTAATCTCCTATTTCTTTTGTTTTTATGTTTTTCTGGCAGCCTGCTGGAGTTTATGGAAGACGCAAGAGAGTGTTTTGAGCAGCCTTGGTTGAAGGCAATGACCAACGAGTTCCACGACCAAGTGAGCTGGCTCGGCTTGGCACTCGCTGGTGAATGGAAGCGTGCATGTGCCGTTGGCCCGAAGTTGTCACCAAAAGTCTTGGAAGCATTGGGCGTTTCTCTGAGCGACACTTACTGTCCCGTGGCGCTGTGGTGGCAACCTACTGTCAAGGACGCTGTTGCAAAACTTTGTCAAACTCACAACATCGAGCCTCACGAGATTGCCCAGGTAGGTGACATAGCCAGCCCATGTGCTGCATTAACAACTGTTTGTGAACACCCCTGGACATCATTATGGCATTTCCGGGGACGAGGTAAGCCCAGCTAGCCACTTGACCGTGCAAAACTGTGTTGTGGGCGCCGTGTGCGAGACCGGGTGCATCACTGATAGCTCACACACATGAAGTCGTAGGCACGGAGGAGAAAATCAAAGGTAGCGCAAGTGCAAGGCATGCTGCAACAACCAGCCAACACAAACTCGTCACGTACGTTTGTTTGCATAGATGTCGGTGTCGCGAGGGGCTTCACATCTTGTTCAGTCATGCGGCGTGCATTTTAAAATTGATTTTAAATACGTTCTAGGCTATATCTGCCTTTTTATTGTGTGCATGTGTGTTGCATTTGACAAGAGCACATTATCATACCACACTATTGAAAGATTAACCGCAGCAGCTCAAGGTTGATAAACAGAACTATGCAATACATAATGCCTTCTTCGTTTGCCTGTGCTTACCGTATTTACTCGTTTCTACCGCGCCCTCGATTTTAATGAGCACCCGATTTCCACCGGAAAAAAAAAAACAAAAAACGTAAGACATCGATTGCAACGCGCACCCATTTTTCTCGCTGGCCCGCACGATCACACCACTCGAAAAAACGACTCCTTTTGGGAGCGTCTTCTATTTAAATACGAGGTACGGGCGAAGCTTGTGCCCATCTGACGTGTAACAGAGCATTGCCGTCACTGTAGTTTTACCGTGGACCGATGACAGCACGCGAACTTGCTTCGCCCCCTTCTTCTCGACGGTTGTGGTGCCAGGCATGTCGAAGTAAAGAGGCGTCTGATCGGCATTCCCAATTTGCCCAAGCAGATAGCCGTTGTTGCGCCGCAAGTTTAGGATGAACCTCTGAAAACTGTGAAGCTTTTCATCGTACTCCTCCGCAAAACTTTTTGCATATGCATGTTCTCTTCGGAGGGAAAAGCTTTTACTCTTCATAAAGTTAGTTAGCCAGCACCTGCTCGCTTTAAACTGGCTCCGCATTAGACCGTTTTCTAAGACTAATTGCATAGCTGCACTTGGAGCAGTTCTGTCGTCACGGGCCGCTGTGCCACTCGTTGCTCAAGCACATACTCGCCGAGCAGCTCTTTAATTTGCGGAAGCCGACCCTGCTGTGGTCCACTTAAGCCTTTGCGTGAAGCTTTGCTGTCGACAATCTTCTGCTTTTGTTTCCGCCGGTCCCGCAAGCACGTTTCAGGAACTCCGAACGACCGCGATGCGGCCCGATTTCCGTCCGTTTCTGCACACGCGATGACTTTTCTTTTAAAAGCGGCATCGTGGTGCACTCAAGTTTTTGGAGTCGGCCCTTCCACACCGTCGATGCTAATGCACTACTAGATGACGAACTCCTCAGCACACGTACGAAGTGCCACACTCGGGAAACACATAGGCAGAAATGGCCGACGCGACATGCCGACACACGTAGGGGGCGGCCATTTTGGATTTGCCGATGGCAATAGATTGACCGTAATTTTTTCGTTCGTACTCGATTCTAACGCGCATGCGATTTATGAACGCGCTTAACCGGAAAAAAGGTGCGTGTTAGATTCGAGTAATTACGGTAATCCCTATCACACTTGCCACTGTTTATGGCATGTGTTGCATGTATGGCCTCTATAGCGCTGTTCATTCTAAAAAAATATCATTGTAAAAATATTTCACAGCGTTGTCTGTGTTACCATTTCATTATTCTCTGATTGGCGAGATTCTAAACATTCTTTGTTGTCCTGAAGAAAATGGGTATCATAAATATTTGTTTTCAATCACTTCGAGTGTTACATTCTTCATGTTGTTCATCTTAATTTGTTACAGAGTGCTGACACATGGTCCGCCTTTCTCGACATCTTGGCTGCCAGCCAACCACACACGACAGAGCTTATGCGGCAAACAGCCGTGCTGACTGAACCATCTAGGTTTTCTATGGTGTCGAGGACATTCACAGCCTGATTTGATCTCTTCAAGTTTTAATATTTATTGCACATTGCAGAAGTGAACAAAGATAGTTTTGTTCCATCATTAAAATTTCCAGTTGATAGTTGGCACTGGCCTTCCCTTGCCATCATACATGGTGTGCTGTTATTACTGACGAATATTTTTCAATGCACTGATGGATTACGTGAATTATACACCGCTGTAGGCGTGATGATTGAGTGACCTCAATATTGCAGTGGATTGCCTCACGAATCGATCGAGAAACTTTGTTGAGTCTGTCGAGGCAAGTTTTGACGTCTCCTCATAGGAGGCCTAGGCCCGGCCACCTGAACCTGCTGATTTCTTATAATAAAGTTTATTCCTCCTCCTGTCGAAACGTGGCGGTGTTACAGGAGCCTGTCGTGCGCTTTATGGACTTTCTTTCGACCCCATGAGCACTCTGGAAACTACACTGGGAGGGATGGCATGGGTGAAATGAGTCAAGTCAGCACACATAGGCCTGTGCAGGGTTCCCCTTTGAAAAGGGGGGGGGGGGTAAATGCTTTTTGCAATGCTCTCCCCCTGAAATATGAGTGAAACTTTGGGCCCTCCCCTTTAGAGTGACTAAGGAAGGCAGTTGCCCGCCGTGCCCTCCCCTGTGTGCACGCCCATGTCAGCACTTGTCATCAGCTCGAACGTATGTGATGAAACGCAATTGCTTTCTCCTGTTGGTTACTGTTGCACGAGTGTGGCTCATTGTGTAATTCTGGGCTCAACAGAGGGTGGGACCAATACGTGGTGACCCCTCGTCGCAAGATGCGCATCTGATGCAGATGCCGCTCTTGATTTCAGTCGGCTATTGGACGATAGCATGCCGTCTGTTCGACGTCGAACAGCGGTTGCCGGCCGCTCCGAAGAGGGTATGCGCTGGAATCTGTATGAAAAAACGGGCGGCTGAGAAAATGACCCCAAGCTTCGCTTCGAAACTCCCTCTGCCGCACACGGCTGCCAATGTTATTTGACTGAGATAGGCATAACAGTGTCTGCTATCTGCAAGATGTGTTTTCTCACGAAGCACAAGTTGTGGCTCATGAGTCATAAACTTATATTAAATGAGCAAACCTCGTCACTATGCGTCTGTTGGAAAAGCGGCATAACGCTACAAACTCAACAAATACACCGTAGGCACCAAGTTCTAATCTCGCGATGCCAATGAACATTTTGAAACTATGACAGCGAACAAACAGCTGCAGACACTCACGGCGGCAGATTAAACGAATGATTCGTCCAAGTGTTTATCGACGTATACATAGACATCTACGAATCGATCTGCTACTGAGCGATAGCAAGCGCACATAGCTACACTGACACATGGCTCCTTGCTGCCGCGTAGAGCCGATCTCTATATAGGTGCGTAGCTACTGGCATAATGTGCTCAGGCTGTCTTCGCTGTCTGCATGGACATTTGCTCTACTTTCTGGGCGGGTTTTCCCGTGGTTTGTTTCTTTTTTCCCCCTTTTGCACATTCTTCCAAACAGCAGAAGTTAACTAAGGGTGCGTGCGCCCCCTATAGACCAAGCATATTCAAAACAGCGCATCTGTTCCAAGCCTACCTGCCCACCTGAAGGAACTCACTTGTCATCCCCCTCCCCCTCCTGATGAAAATATTCTCGTGCTACCCCTGCTTCTTCGGCCACTTCGAGCTTTCGTCTCTACTCGACTTCTTCTTCATCCGTCGTTCCCACCTCTCCACCGATGGCGCTGAGTCATGCTGAGTCGGGAAAACTGCAGGAGTTGCAGGAGATAGCACCATTTTTTTATCCTCCGCCGCCATTTTTTTTGCGCTAACCGTGCACCTTACGCGGCACATGCAGTGCCGCACGACGAGGTGGAAGTGAATGGCGCCGTATTTGATTTGGGTTGTCATCTGAAAAGCATGCAGTACGCTTTCAAAAGAGTAACGCCACATGTTCTGTGTGCGCTGCTAAGCTGAACGTCAGGGGGCGCATTCTGAAGTTCTTGAGGGAGGCAGAGGGGGAAAATGCTGGACGCCGCTTATGAATGTTTGTGCATGTGATTTCATATGTCCACGTGTGTGTGCACACCTAAAAAAAAATTAGTTGAAATCCCCATACCAGTCCCCTGGCGATTCCGCTGCTTGCTGATGGTGCTTATTGTCATGGTGTCGTCGGAGGTAAGTGTGGTGCACTCAACGCGGCTTGAGTAGCGGCAGGCACCATCCAAGCCTTCTTGCTTTTCGGATGCTAATGCGTAAATGTATCAAATTCAAAGCATTTCTCACTGAACTTCGGTGACTTTGAGTGTACCTATCTATCTATCTATCTATCTATCTATCTATCTATCTATCTATCTATCTATCTATCTATCTATCTATCTGTCTGTCTGTCTGTCTGCCTGCCTGCCTGCCTGCCTGCCTGCCTGCCTGCCTGCCTGCCTGCCTGCCTGCCTTGCCTTGCCTTGCCTTGCCTTGCCTTGCCTTGCCTTGCCTTGCCTTGCCTTGCCTTGCCTTGCCTTGCCTTGCCTTGTCTGTCTGTCTGTCTGTCTGTCTGTCTGTCTGTCTGTCTGTCTCTGTCTGTCTGTCTGTCATCTATCTGCCTCTGGCTTTTAGCTCTCCTGGCCGTTTACATAATGGTATCGATAACAAACTTGGTATGGCATTACGTGACTGTATGAAGAACATATTTGACTAGTCATAACATGTATATCATAGATGTCATGATTTACATTTCATGATCCTGCAGTCATAGGCGTACCAGCCGGGGGGGGGGGGGCAAGTTGGGCGCGAGCCCCCACTGAGAAAATATGGGGGGCTGAGCCCCACCACTTTCGACAGTGGTCACTCTTGGCTGCACGTTGGGGAAACCAAGAAATAGAGTGTAGTTTTTCAATCCAGCAGTAATTACTCAATTATGTTTCTACGGGAGAATGAAATTGTTACGAGGCTGTGTTACAATATAGTAATATTTTGCCGATATTCCCGCTTTGGTTTCTTTCACACACACACACATATATATATATATATATATATATATATATATATATGTATATGTGGTTGATGAGTAAAGTAAGCTTGCCTCCCCCCCCCCCCCCCCAACTTCCACTTGCGAAAAAGTTGGTACGCCACTCTTGCCGTGGTTTCGTTCACACGGCATGTTGCAAAACTGGTATTGTATGACATCATTGCATGGTGAACACAAGTGACAGACCCTGACTTAAAAATCATGACATGTGTGTCATGTAACAACATGACTACGTTCCACGCTCATGATGCGCTTGCGGCCGTACGGGACATGAATAGATGGCGAAGGTATGATACTGGTGCAAACATGATAAACATGAGATGCGTGTCATGTAACAGCATGACTACATGATGCGCTCACGTCCGTTTCGCTAGCTTGACATGTACCAAAGTCGGTATTACGCGACGCCAATGGATGACCAAGGTATGTGACTAGTGCAAACATGACAATCATGAGATGCGTGTCATGTGAGAACATGACTGCACGCCACTGTCAAGACGCCAATACATTTCGACGTGACGTGGTGCGCCTGCTCGCCGACGTTCATTTTGTCCCGTCACGCCGGCGTTGCCACGCCAGGCGCCGGTCCTGCCATACATAGAGTTACCCAAAATTAACTAGAGGGCACTCTGGAGCTGCGATCGTTCAGCGACCATGGGAATGATTGGTAGTACACACATTTGCCTAAGCTTCGTACTTGCGGGCGGCGAATCGGACTTGCGGCATCGTTTATTGCTGTGTTTCCGTTTTGTTTTGAAATAAAAAACAAACCCTTTTCAACTTAGTGACTTGATTCGAAATGGAAAGCTTAAAAGAAAAACGTTGTGAAGTGCAAACGGTGAACATTTGCTAATTTAAGTTTTCACAAAAAAAACAGCTTCAAGCCACACGGACACACACGGAGCCAGAAGCAGGCCAGAAACACAAAAATTAGACAAATGTGTGTACTACCCATCATTCCCATGCTCCCTGAAGCGCCGTGTGTTGCAAACGTGCAGCTCCCATAGACACTAGCGCCAGAGTTCTCTCTAGTGTATATTGAGAAACTCTATGCTGCCTTATACTCGCAGGCGCGCGCCGCGCTGCGTTGCTTTGACGCATGCGCATTTCAGCGCGTCTGGCGTCCCTCCGCCACGGAATGTGGGAGACGCAGTGTTGTCTGGGTAACGCATCGGCGCGAAATGCAGCATGTCGCATTTCGCGGTGGTTGCCGTCGGACGCTGGTCGCGCCTGGCGTCAGTGCTCGCGTTTTGCTAACGTATAGCGTCGCTGCCCCCCCGGTGTGCGCGCGCATCAACGCAACATTGGAGTATATTGGGCTCTTCATGATGCGCTCGCGGCCGTTTCGCTAGCTCCACATATACCAAATTTGGTGCTACGTGACGTCAATGTATGACGAAATGTATGAATATGATAATCCTGACAAGCTTGTCTTGTAGGAGCATGACAACATACCACGATCATAGCGTGCTCGCGGCCTATTTGCTAGCTACACATATACTAAATTTGGTATCACGGGACTTGAATAGATGGCGAAGATAAACGACATATCAAAACATGATATTCATGACACGGAAGTCATGTATGGCATCAGTTACCTCCACCTCGTAACGTTGTGCTGATTTTAAAGTGATATATCAACATTTCTCTCTCGTGCTTCTCATATCATCGATTCCTACTTTACGTGGAATCTGCCTTTTTTTTTTTTTTCAAATCGCACTCGCGTTGAAGTCGTAATAATTGGTTGGCAGATCTCGGAACGCATATATTGAAAGGCTTCATTTTTGATCAGCTCATTGCGGCGTCAGAGACACCGCAAGTTCACGTTTGCGCGAAGAAAAATCGTGAAATGCTGTCGGCATAAATAGATTCGCTTGACGCATTCTCATACAGCGTCAGTGGCAGGGTCACCTACTTGCGCACCCCGTCTCGCGATTCCATTCAAACAGTTGTCAATGACACGTACAACTCCGACGAAGATTATCATATTTGTGAGTCGTGACTTTTGCATCCAACTTTTCAGCTGCACGGTGCTCAAATATTAGTTCTTTTTACGCTAGAGGCTGAATGCAGCAAACTTACCATCTTAGAAACAGTGCAGCGTTGATTTTCATTGCTACTGATAATCTACCCTGGAACGCAATAAAATTTCTCAGCCGAAGCCCCCCGGCCGTCGTCTTCTCTCTTTTTTTAACCATACCCGTTTGATTCTGTCTGCGCAGTTTGTAGCTCTAAGACATGCTAAAAGGATGAATGTCGTGGCGAATTCTGCTTATCACCTTGGCACGCCATTTCGTCCAATCGTCACAGCGCCGGGGTCATCTGCAGAACTCGAACTCCCGTATTCACTAACTCTTCTCGACTCGAATTCCGTGCTTCACTGCGATGTTACAATGACGCGGCGCTTCCCAAGAATCGCTGCAGATTATCGCTGCATGGCCTCCGATATGGCTGATACGTAGTGACTTGCTCTGCCCAGAGACGGCGCTCCCATCGTCTTTTTCAATTCAAAGTTATACGCGTTCACGGAAGGGACGTCTAGTATACGGGGGTAAGATATGCTATCATTGAAGAGAGAAAGTAAGCTCGCCTTTACGCTTTTCCTGCGACGCTCAAGAACATCGCCTGATGCGACCACACGAGAGAGGAGCGCCAGACCTAGCAAGACAAAGCAAGTTCATAGCAGTTCTTCCTCTGACGTTAAGGAGGGCAGTTTTCAGAAGATAACACTTGGCTCTCTGGCGATGTCTGACTTCTATCAGTGTGGTGGCCTCTCATTTAATTGTGAGTATGCTTTATACTTGATTCGACTTCTCAAGTCGCTGATTACGCAGTCGTACTGTTAAGTAGGAAACGCCGTTACTCGACTGATATCATAGGTGTGCGAGTTACTGGAAATAATACTCTTGCGATTAATCATGGTGGTCAAGGTGAACTTCACAGGAAGTCGCCTTGAGCTTCACGTGTAGCGCTTTTGCAGCAATTAGACTACGCGGTTCCCTTCAGAAAAAGCCAGGCTTACGTGGAAAGAAGGCACTGTCCAGAAAATACCTTATAATAATTGACGATTAGGGTGTTGTACAGCCGGAGGGTCTGTAGCCTTAGATTTGCAGGCAATTGCCCCGCCCTGTTTCCTCTTTGCTAGATGTATTGAACTAATGCCTTTTTTTTTGCTTTTAATGAGATGAAAGCTACGTTTGGACGGAAGCCGGGCAAAACGCGGAACACTGTGTATCCCTGGCGCCTAAGACGCATTTTTATAGCCTGAGGATCCAGCGTCAAGCTTTAAATATGATCAACATTTGGAAGTGGACTAAACGTTCGTGTCTGCATACGTGTCTACGAAAAAATACCGGGCGTTAACGTGAACAGATAAAACAACTAACCACGTGCGCGTGCCCACACACTATAAAAACGTTTTCTAAAGGAACTGCGCAGTTATCCCTAAAGTGGGTCTTCGCTCCTCCGAAAGCCGAAATGTGCGCAAAAGATTGCTCACGGCACGGCAAAAAGGGGCACTTTACTCCTTGTGGAGTAAGAAGACCATTTTTTATGGTAACTGCAGGAATTTTCACGCCGTGTGGAAACGACCCATCAGTGCCTACAGATGCCTGTTTCCTTTCAGATGGTGCCGTAGTGCATTGTGGTGTAGTGGCTATAGTGTACGCGCATGCTAACGGAGTGGTTGTGAGTTCGAATCCACTGTGTTTGCTGTAAATTTCCCGAAATGTATTTCTGATTGTGGGGATTGCACATCGATTGTACAACTAATAAAATGCCTGCACGCTCTTCGAAAGGCTGGTTAAGTAAATATAAACTGAGTTTTTTTTTGCGCAAAAAAAAAAAAACCTGTTGCTCGTTTGCGGGGAACCTGCGAGAGCGCGGTTACTCTATCGCTCCCAAAATGGTGCAATGTCTGTGGCTGGTTAGTTACTACTCTAAATGAGCAACCTCGATTACCCTCCTTAATTCTCCTTTACTTTTTAGCGTGCACGCGCGCATACTTTTAATTTATGCCGTTCAGACAAAAACGGCTGGCTTTACCCGAGCTCAAGTTATCGGCTACACGCTTCAAGCATTAACGATGCACTGATATTTTTCACAGGCCTGCAGTAATAGCTTGAAAATGACTTCGGCTATACATGTACAATGTTCAAGAGATGTTTTACCGTGGAATAAAAGTGAATAGGATGATGAAATTTTCTGACACTGGCACGAACCCACTGCAGGAAATAATAAGCCGCGAGATCTCGCGCCACGCGACCTTAGAAGAAGAAGTAGAAGGTCCCTGGAACGCTACAGTGTTTCAACGTGCTGCAGACTCCTGTTCATTGAAGGCCTGAACCACCTCACAAACTCGTCCTTGCGGTCTGAAAGGTTCTTCAATGGGCGGACATCGAAAGAAGCATGGCACCCGCCCTCGTTCACAGGCTTCACGTGGTTCTGTGCCCGAAGACGAGGTGCAAACAGCAGGTACGGTGGCTGAAGCGACAACTTTGACAAAGAAATCGTCCCTGCCAAGAGAACGGTATTCTAAAGGGCGAATAGCTAAGCCTTCGCAACACCACCGACCGGTTGAACCTCCGACAGTCGTTGCCGATGCGCAGGTTCAGAAGCTGACCGAGGTGCCACCCCACGCCCTGCTTTCTGTAGCCAAGTTTAAGGCGGGGACAGGCAGCAAAGGGGAGACACGTTTTCCGTTGCCATTGGGATCGTCAACAAGTGTGGCTGGGACACAAGCGGCATCAGAGCAAGCAGCGCAGCGTACTGCCCATGAAAGTCGCCCTTCAGAGCTGCAAGAGGTCAACACGAAAAAGACAGACGGATTGGGAGCTGCGCCAGCCATTGTGTGCTCTGCTGTCCTCGTGATATCCGCGTTTGTGACTTTCCTGACCATTAGCGAAGTGATACACTTACCCAGTCACGAAGGCCGCTCCGCCTTTTGCTGTCCGAGCGATGCTCAGACTCTCGCACTGTACGCCAATGCCAGCGTCGACCCGTGCCAAAGCTTCTTTGACTTTGTCTGCTCCAACATCGTAGCGCAGCGAAGCCGGACGACCCGACCGACAGCGTCCTACAGCACTTCAGCTCTTCCGTTTCGATTGAATCCGAGCTTCGAGCTTGATGTGCTGATGGCGGCCAACGGCTCCAGAAGCGAGGTGAGCACGTTCTTGAGGTCCTTCTTCGACTCGTGCTTGAATACGGACACCAATGCCCAAAGTATTATAAACGAGGTCGGAGAAGCCCTCGTTCAAATCGCTGGAGATCACCTGCGAGACATGATGCCCGTGAGTGCTGTCGCGTACCTGCTGCTGACGAACATCAAGTACGGTATTCCATCGGTTGTTTTGGTTGTATTCAAAGAGCTAGACGAAATTTTATTTGCGCAGAATCGGCGCGAGGGATGCCAGACATCCGACAACACGCTGGAAGCATGCGTAAGCTTCTCCGTGGCGAAGCTTAATGAAATGTTTAGGAAAGCGACGAAGCCTAGTGAAGTCGCTGCTTATGCCATTTCGGCGGAGAAAGTTTACCAAAAAGACGCCGTTCTGGAGAGCTACGCAGGCGCGAACGCTACCGAGCTTTTGAAACGATGGCACGTGACGACGGCGCTGAAGGCGATATCAATAGGCCTCAATGAAACTACGCGCGTCGACATCATCGGTACACGTGGGATCGACGCCCTGTTTGGAATGTTAAGCACGTCTAGTGGTGACCCGGCGGCAGGGTACTTCCTCGCATCGAGCACGTGCAACCTCATTATGGACCTACAGTGGGATTCGGCGCTGTCGAGCAAGAAAGATTTCTGCGTGAACTTAGTAGATCTCACGCCAAACGTGCGGAACGCAATGTACGCGGTAGAATTCATCACTCCCGAACGTAGTCAGCAGGTCACCCGTGTTGTCAACGCCATCATCAAGACGATCAAGTCGGAGTGCACGTTGAGCTCGATATTTCGCGCCGAAGACGTGTCACTCTTGAAGACGTTCTTTGACAGCATGACCCTCGTGTTGCCCCAGATGTCCAGTCCCTCGAGCATCGTGGGCATCCACTTCGCGCAGAGCTTCATGCAAAAACTTCTCAGAGGCCGCGCGTCGGAACACGAGACTCGTCTGGGCTTGGCTCAGCGTGGCTTGCCCTTCGATAGCGTGGGAGCTCCCGGGCGTGATTATAACTATGTGGCGCTCCAGAACGGAGACACAATTGTAATCTCGCCAGTGCTCTATTCTTTCATGCGACTTGATCCGACGCACACCGACATCTTCAACACTCCGGTTATCGCTCAAGCCTTGGCCGAATCCATCTGGACGTTCGTTTTACGAGATTCCGAGCTGTTGTGGTCTCGCGCAGCGAGGGCCGGCATTGAAGGCCTCGTTAACTGCTTTCAGGACAGATACTTGATGGCAGTCAAGACGTTGGGCACTCGGGAGGACGAACTCGAGGTTGTCGCTGCGTCGTTGGCTCTCTCATCCGTCGGGAAGAGTTTCGAGGAACGTGACTGGTACAAGGTGGAGCCGGCGTGGGCACATTGGAGCATGTCGCACAGTCGGTTCTTTTACATGCGCGAGGTGTTTTACCGCTGCCCGATGTATTCGAGGCCCGCGGGGAAAGATATCGTGGACGTACCTCTGATGTACGACCAGGCCTTTTCCAGAGCATTTCAGTGTCAGGGAAATGATCGAATGGCAAAAATACGCGAGTGTGCGTTGACTGAAACGTAACATCATTTTCAATATAATGACGTTACTTTTTTCTGTAGCCTTGCAGTAGTTTTTATGCATTAGGTTGCCACGACGTACCGTGGACGTGAATGTTTGCATTATAGCTGCTGCATATGCAACATGCACCTTGAGCGCCGTTGACTGACAGTGGCTTGCCAGAATTGTGATGCCTTTTTTTTGCGCAGAGAAGCAAGGTTCTTCGAAAGTGTCTTACATGGTTAGTGCACTGGGCAGTGCGCGTATTATGTAAAGTTATGAGCGCTGTGTCTCCGGCGCGCTAACTTGTAAATTTAGTGTATGTGTTTGGGACATCAGTCCCACGCATTCTGAGCAAATGCGCATTAGTTCAAAATGCCTATACAAGTCTTTCCCACACTTCAAATGGCATTATTTAATAAATAAGTGAAGTATTTTAACGTGTAGTGGAATACTGATCAGCCTGCTCAGTGACTCACTGCAACAGCTGAAACCAAGTTTTTGCACAAATCAGCTATTTTTTACGCATACAATATACCAATCGGATACGGAAGGCATGTGTGTCAAAGCGTGTGTGTGAACTGAGAATATCAAACGAGGCCGTCTGAGAGGTGCTTGTTAGAAATCGTGTAAATTTCGCTGTGTGTTTTTTTATTACCATATTCTTTACAAGTCGTGGAAAGAAGGTGAAAGCAAGAGGGACGTGAAAGTGGAGAACGCTAACTCACTTGAAAAGAAATAGCGAAACTGGACGATTTAGTAGACTATAAGCAGATTGTTTCTAGGCGTTGGTATGACATACCTGATGCCACACAGAATAGACCGCACAAATAACGCCTGGCTCAAACATCTTCGCCAGCAAAAAAAAAAAAAAGAATTGAAAGGACGCTTAAGCTTCGTTTCAAGAGTAGACTGCGATAGCGTAATCAGGCCTTGTACGCATTGCCATCTGCACTGCTAGTCTGCTTCGGTTCTCAGTGCGTGGCTCAACCGCACCGTTAGGTAACAAAGGACTGTGCGCGTATAACATTGGCCGTTTCAAAGTATCATCGAATGCCTATCGAAAGTTTAGTTAAGTGCCCACTACATCATAATAATTTCTTTTGTGAATCGGTGAAGGGTCATCCTCTACGCGTCCATAGGGCCTTACGGAGCTGTTCACTTAGTTGACGGTTCTGGTGCTGATGATGATTTAATACGCCTGAGTGCTTCATGACGGGTGGACATTTAAAACACTCACTCGTTTCTCAATTCGCATCTTTTGAAGCATGACGCGGTTCTACGTTTCTTCCCCGCAATATATGAGGGGTTAAGGAGATGCTGTATTGTGGTGTTCGTTTAGTTTCGTTTTGAGTTTTGATTCATGTTTGTATTGTGATGTGGCGCCTTGCGCGGTTTGGTGACGTTCAAGGCGGACGTTCTTCTCTCGACGATCCGCGCCCAAGTCGTGGGTGGCTGCCACTGGCAGCGTCGCCGTGCTGCGGCGCTTCGTACTTCTTCGTCGGCGTCGCGGCCAGCTTAACCCTGACACAACAGGATATTCCTTCCCCTACATGACATTCGTACAGGTTTTTTCCAAAGGAGTTTACACAAAAATCTCGTGGCTTTATGGTATATATATATATTGTTACGGGGAAGATTTATTCACCGAGAGCTGGTCTTGCTAACGGCTTAAAGAGCGCACAGTCATGCAGGCCAACGGGAGAAGCTCGAGAGTCCAACCCACTACAACCACGTTGTCGTCTTCTTCATTTGGGTGCCAATTCAGCTGTGTCGGGGTGACAGTTCCATACACGTATCATCACCCCGGCCCGTAAGGCACCGTCTCGGTGCCTGTTAAATGAGCGAGTCGGCATTGTAGGGCTTGAGACGAGAAACGTGGACTACTTCCGTTCTGGGTGCAGAAGCTGATGAGTTTGTGGTAGCGGCAATCTCGTAGGTCACAGGTGTGACCTGACGAATGACTCGGTAGGGCCAAGCGTATCGCGATAGTAGTTTCTCGCAGAGGCCAACACGTCGAGATGGGAGCCACAAGAGAACAAGAGATCCCGCAGAAAAAAACGGCATCTCTATGTCGACGGTCATAAAGAGACTTGTGTGCTGTCTGCGATGACGATAACCGAGCACGCGCTACCGCGCGTGCTGTGAGGGCACGGGTGATCGCATCCTGAGCGTACGAAGTGGAGGAAGGCTGGTCTGATGAAAGCAGTGTGTCGAAGGGCAGTAAGGGATGACGTCCGAAGAGTAGATAAAAAGGGGAGTAGCCCGCTGTTTCATGACTCGACGAGTTATAGGCGAAGGTTACGAACGGAAGAGCTATGTCCCAATCAGTGTGGTCGGTAGATACGTACATGGAAGACATGTCCGTCAATGTGCGGTTTAGGCGCTTCGTAAGGCCGTTAGTCTGAGGGTGGTAAGATGTGGTGAATTTGTGACGGGTAGCACAAGATCGGAGTAGATCATCAACCACACGAGATAGAAAGTAGCGACCACGGTCTGTGAGCAGGTGAGTCGGAGCGCCATGCTGGAGAATAATGTCGTACAGCAGGAAGTCGGCAACGTCGGTTGCGCAGCTGGTTGGTAGCGCTCGAGTGATTGCATACCGAGTGGCATAGTCTGTGGCCACTGCAATATAGTTATTTCCAGTTGTAGAAGTAGGAAAGGGGCCTAGCAAGTCCAACCCCACTCGATAAAATGGCTCGGCTGGAACTTCAATAGGTTGAAGAAGACCGGCAGGGGGAGTCGTAGGCTTCTTTCGGCGCTGGCAGAGGTCGCAAGATGCGACGTAACGGCGAACAGAGCGGTACAGACCCAGCACCTTCCACCAAAAGATGTTACGGGGAAGATTTATTCACCGAGAGCTGGTCTTGCTAACGGCTTAAAGAGCGCACAGTCATGCAGGCCAACGGGAGAAGCTCGAGAGTCCAACCCACTACAACCACGTTGTCGTCTTCTTGATTTGGGTGCCAATTCAGCTGGGTCGGGGTGACAGTTCCATACACGTATTAATATATATATATATATATATATATATATATATATATATATATATATATATATATATATATATATATATATATATATATATATATATATATATATATATATATAGCTTGCAATCGATACTCACTCCGACCCGGAAATTCCAAATGCGAACCTTCCTGTAGTCGAGCTCAATCCGGTGTACGGCATGACTTCCCTGTGTGCGCATGCGCGTCCCTTCCCCTCTCTCGCATCTCCTACGCTCTCCCCTCCCTCGCCTGGTGACGCCGACGCAGGCAGTGTCTGGAAGCGAATTTTTGATTGACAAAACTGACTGCTGACGCTGCACTACCGTTCACTGGTCACCTCGTACGTATAGGCGCTAGATCTTGACTTCCAAGGTAGTCAGGTACCTGTCGGAGATTTCTCCTTAGCGTTCTTCAACAATCCAAATCCGTAGCGAGTGTGTTACCTAAAAACGGACGGCGGGTATCTGTTTCCAATAAGAATCTCCTGTCTCTCATTGCTCATTAGCAGCGATTGCCATGTTCCAATAGGAAACATTGGTCCATGAGTGCGTGCTTTGCGTCTCCCCAGGTTTTCTTCCTGAGCAACGCCGCGATGAGTGCCAGTGTCAACGCCACCGCCAGTGTAAGCATTAGCGCCCGTGCTTCGCATCTACACATGGTTCTCCTTAGCAGGAGATAGAGTAATTTTTTATTATTTCATTTGAATCTTGATTTTTTAGTCACATACAAGATGATGGTGTTTTGCTCAATACCAACGTGACCGATGCTGACGTCGGTATTTCTGCGAAACAAGCTCTTTGACACTATCGCGATCTCCCACCACAAGAGGTCCCTGATCTATCCTACCAGTCCGCAACGGTTCCAGAGAACTCATGGCTGACGAAAACTGTTCTAGCTAAATATACGGTGTTGAGTGGTCGGTTTAGTCCTGGTGGTGCCCCACTGTGACGCAACTGGCTGTGAGAAGATGCCCATGAATAGTAATAAGGAAAATAAAAATAACGTTAACATTAATTTCGAGAACAAGTTGAGATCACACAATGGTGATTCTTCAATTTATCTATGGAGTTTTACAAGGAGTTTCCTGAGAACAATATTTTTTATTCTGAGCATGCAACCTGGCAAATAACATAGATGACGGAGAATGGCTGCCCAACGTCACAATTGCTGTAGCGTACTTTGGCGCTGTTCGGTAAGTCGTGGAAATATAACCTTCAGTAATTTGTTTCATTTTTGTTTTGTCATTTATAGTAAATTACATTTTAATCCATTTTAATATTTAACATCTTCCTATGTTTCTCTTACTGCATGCTGCTTTATCAGGTGTCATAGCGGGTAATAGTCATTAATTCGAAACGAGAACGAGGTTGCTGTTCAAACGTTGCCTCTTCGATTCGGCGAGGAACCAATTTGACTTGTTGAAACACGCTGTTGGGAGCTGCCAAGCTAATCGGGAAGCCTCCATCGCCATGGCCAAGCGCCAGAAGAAGAAAAGCGCTCCGAGCTCCCACTCCTCTCACTCTCACTCGCGAAGGCCATCGTCCCAACCGGCAGAGTTAGCAGATGTTGAGGTAACTGAGTCGTCATCTTCACCATCACCGGGCAGCGCAATGTTGTCGACTGGAGGGAAGCCAAGTGAAGATCACCACAATCCAGACGATGCTTCGACATCCGCTAGCGATGCTCGACGCCGGAAGAAGAAAAGCGCTTCGCGCTACCAGCATGGCCACCCAGGAACGTCGTATCAAAACCCGGAGCCGGTAGATGCCGTGGCAAGTGCATCGTCACCCCAGTCATCAGACAGTGTAACCGATCGGTCGCCCGTGACAGGCGTGAAACCAGCGCAGGATCATCAGCCAGACAAAGCTTCGAAAGCCACTGACGGTGCTCAACTCCGAGGGCCAACTCAACCGTCTTCTCGCCTCCTAGCTGAAGCAGGCGCCAAGTTCAAGGCGCTGAAAGGCCGAAAGGAGGCACAAGCCCACCCGCGTTTGGCGTCGACATCTAGCTTGGCAACAGGTGCGGTCCTAGCGCAATCAAAATCTGCGCCAAAACATGACCGCGCTGCTTCCCCGGACTCTGGCCGTTCATCCGCTGCTCCGGCGCCACCTGCGATCATTATCAACCAGCCAAGCGAGGGAGTTGAAGCTGCTCCAGCGATTGCGTGTGCAGCGTGCATCGTCATCTCCGCGTTCATAAGCTTCATAGTCATCAAGGAGGCACTGCAATCTTCTATGAGATATCGCTCGTCCTTCTGTTGTCCTAGTGACGTGGAGGCACTAGCACAGTACGTGAACGGCAGCAGCGACCCTTGCGACAGCTTCTACAACTTCATCTGCGCCGGCGTTGTAGCCAGGCGCTCTGATGAATCCATGCCGATGGCCATGTACTTTTCCCCCGGGCCTCCAAGATTGAATGCGAGGTTTGAGTTGGACGTGCTCATGGCGAGGAACGGGACGAGGAGTGAGGTGAGCACGTTCTTGCGATCGTTGTTCGACTCGTGCCTCAACGCAGACGCCGACGAGAAGACTACCCTGGTGGAGCTCGAGGCAGCCCTCATTCGCATAGCGGGTGACCAGCTGCGAAGCATGACTCTAGCGAACGCATTCGCGTACCTGCTGCTCACTAACGTGAAGTACGGAATGCCTTCGGCAATTCTGATAGCCTTTCAGGCAGTCAGTGCTATCTTAGTTGCGCACAATCCCCGCGAGGGCTGCCATTTGTCCGATAAATTATTCCAAACGTGCCTAAACTTCTCCGTGGTAGAGTAAAACAAGATCTTAGGCTGGGAAACAAACATTAGTGACGTCAATGCTTACATCGGTTCCTTAGAGAACACTTCTGACAAAGACGTTTCTATGGAACGTTTCTCGGGCAAAACTGCTAGTGAGCTCTTGGAGAGGTGGCAAGTAGAGCCTGCCTTGAAGGTGGTATCCATCGGTTTCGGTAACATCACGCGTGTTGACGTCAGAGGCTTGCCTCAGATAGATTCGCTATTCGGGATGCTCAGTGTTGCTCACACATCGAGCAGGCAGGCAGCGGCAAGTTATTTTCTCGCTTCGAGCGCATGCAATGCCCTGATAGATCTGAAATGGCGTCCATCACCATCGATGCCGACCAGGAAAGCGTTCTGCATGCGCCTAATGGACCTCATGCCCAACGTAAGGAATACGATGTACATGGTCGAATTCATCACTCCCGAAAAGAACCACCAGGTAACCCGAGTGGTCAACTCTGTCATCGAGACCGTGAAGTCGGACTGCATCTCGAGCTCGGTGTTTCGACCCGAGGACTCTGCCCTGTTGAGGACTTTCTTTGATAGCATTACGCTCGTGCTGCCTCAGGCGATAAGTCCGTCGGGCATCAAGGAAACGCACTTCACAGAAAGCTTCCTGGAGAAGGTGCTCAGGGGTCAGGCTTCGGAGCACGAGACTCGCTTGGAACTGGCTAGTCGTGGTCTACCTTTCGAAAGCGCCGGCGCTCCCTCTCGTGACTACAACTACATACAGCTCCTGAGTGGCGATAACATCATCGTCTCTCCGGCGCTGTACTCTCTGGTGCGAATCGACCCTGCGCACACTGACGTCTTTAACACCCCGGTCATCGCGTTAGCTCTGGCTGAATCCATCTGGAGCTTTATCTTAACTGAAGCTCGACTGTGGTCACCCGCTGCGCGAGCCAATATAGGCGCTCTCATTCAGTGCTTTCGTCATAATTACTTGATGACAAGCAAAGAGGGGCGAGACATCGAGGATGAAATCGACACTGTCGCCGCTTCCTTGGCGCTTTCGTCCGTGCTCAAAACTTTCGAGGAGCCCAACTGGTACAGAGTGGAGACTGCCTGGCGCTACTGGAGCTTGTCTCACAGCCGCTTCTTTTACATGCGTGAGGCATTCTACCGCTGTCCCTTGTCGTTCAGCATCACGAGTAAGGACAACGTCGACGTTCCTCTGATGTATGCTGATGATTTCTCCAGAGTGTTTCAGTGCCAGTTCGGAGATCGAATGAAGAATAGGAAAGCTTGCCGGTTCGTCTAGAACTGTGAATTCTACAAAGTTGTCGACATCCACAGCCTATGCGTGCCGTTGGGAAGACATTTGATACTGAAGGGGAGTGTAACGTTGTTTTGACACCACTTCTGAGCAAGCCAAAATATCAAATACTCAGAAGTCTTCGTGTTATCTTCCCCTGATTTCTGTCACGCATAATGGTACTCAACAGAGTACCAAAAGATTATTTTTTTCTTGTAGTCACGAAGCTTTTGGTGAATTTGCGCTGTTTCAGGGCAGGATGCATAATGCGGCAAATGATGGTTGGTGATGAATCACAACTTAACCTCTGGTTTTTGCTTAGCGAGCCGTTCTTATTTGGTTATATATTAACTAGTATGGCAGTATCAGTGAAACTAAGTTTAAGAACATTTTTTATTCGTAAGATAATGTACAATATCACAATTAGCGTAAGATACTCTCAAGAATATAAATTACAATTATTTGCTGATAAGTGACCGGCAGCTTGCTTCGCGAATAATTGATTGCTGATTTCGGTGACTGGCCACATATTGGCTGAATGGAGAACAGCGAGGCATGAAAGCGAGCAATGCACGATACGTTATATATTGTAGCCATCAAGTTTCGAGTGCGCTATGTACGATTTTTCGGAACAGAATGCGCCAGTTTATGGTTCTATAATGCGCGCATACCTTTAATAATTCTTGCCACAGTGGCATAATATAGGCTGGTACTCATATCGGATCCCCCATCATTTAGTAGCCGGACTTGCTTATACAAATCACGCATACCAGTTGTTATTCTCACGGGTTTTGCGGCCGTGTTTCATCATGTGAGCCTCGTATACGCTTAAAGCAAAAACATTGAAAAGATCCGGAAGCTACCTTAGTCTTCACTTATAGGTGTTTGAAAGTGCATTTCTGTGGTTGATGTATTACTGTTGTTAGTGTATTTCTGTTGATAGTGCATTCCTGTTGAGTCTGTTCCTGGGAATTCTTGTTGTACTGCCAGCGCGGGATTGAATAGTGCTGATGGTTGAGTCAACCAGCAGACAAAGCGAGAAAACGAGAGTGAGAGAGAAAGAGAAAGAAGGAGAGAGAAATTCTAAGGGTAAAATAATTCTTCGGGAGATGAGATGGGAAACCTCGTAAGCATGTTCATCCCTTCCCCAGTGCAGAATAGCAAACGGGATGTGCGTCTGGTTAACTTTCCTGCCCTTCCTTGCATCTTAATCTCTCTCTCGTAAGCATGCTCGAAAGGCAAGTGCCTTGCACTCGACTATCCAGGCATGCTAGCTGAGCATTCTTACAACAAGGGCCCAGAAAAGGGAAGTCAGTGTCCGAAGGATATGTGAGAGTGAGAAGGAGAGAACGGGAAAAAGATAAGAGTGAAGTATATCATAGAAAGAGGGAAAGAAAGAAATAGGAAGAAGTAACACATAGGAGTACTTGCTTGCAACATTTGGTATCTATTCCTGGTTACGTTATCGCGGACGGCTTGGAATACCAATGCTGGGAGGACTAAGAACCACACGAAGGGAAAACAAATAAAAAACAAAACGCAAGCTCAAACTTTTAAACTGTGTTTATTGGACGGACACATACCACTTGCATATTGGTATTGTACTGTTTAAAGGTTTGTAAACGTTTTTATTACGCGATTGTATAAATCTGTCGACCCAATAATTTCAGTTGAAAATTTTTTGTTCATGTGGTTCTTCGTCCTCTACGTCTTGTCATCTAGGTGGTGCGCAGTAACGTAATGATAACTGATAATTTAATAATAATAATAAAATAATAATAATAATAATAATAATAATAATAATAATAATAAACAACGGTTGGGGTTTGACTTACGAAAACTACCGTATGATTATGAGAAACGCCGTAGTGGAGGGCTAAGAAAATTTAGACCACCTGGGCTTCTTTAACATGCACCTAAATCCAACCAATCGGGCCTCAAGGATTTTCGCCTCCATCGAAAATACCCGGTACCTATCGTCCTGGAGCGAGAGAACAGGGGTTCGACTATACTGGTTGATTGAAATTCATAACACCGTTCATCCTGGTTTTGTCTTCTGTTCGTGTGCATTTTAACGACATCACATCCACGACGGAAATGTCAGTGAAGTCTTTGTGGACACCGGCATAATACACTATCGCTCTAAGATATATGTTTGGCGGGATCATCACAAGGCAGCTGAAGGGTTCTTAACAATTCTGGACAGCTGCCTCGAGCTGCCATTAATTTTTATGATTCGGAACGTTGCAATGCGTAGGCGTGTTTATCGTTGATTCGTTTGATTGATATGTGGGATTTAACGTCCCTAAACCATTATATGAATATGAGAGACGCCGTGGTGAAGGGCTTCGAGAATTTCGACCACCTAAGGTGCTTTAACGTGGACCCAAATCTGAGCACATGGGACAACACCATTTTCGCCCCCATCGAGAATGCAGCCACCGTAGCCGGAATTGGACCCCGCGACCAGCGGGTCAGCAGCCAAGTACCTTAACTACTGAACCATCGTGGTGGGGCGGCGTGTTTAGCATTATAGTCGAAGTATTCTTAAGCTCTGTGGTACAGGTGAAAGCATCTCATGCTTATGCCGAAACTCATAGCTTCTAATAAAGCCTTCTTATGCGAGTTACATAGGCGGGCATGTGATAGGAAAAGGGGAAATGTACAGTGTTTTGTTCTTAGATTTCGCAATTATTGAGTTATTGGATTAGTGCAACGCGATGAGAAAAGTACCTCCCCACGTTTGTAGCAACAATCTGTAAAGCTACAATGTTTTACTGAGAGAGAAAGAGAGAGAGAGAAACGATACTGGGGACACAGTGATTTATTTCTCATGAATTTAAAGAGTTTCAGCGGAACAAGAAAGAACCAAAGCGAAAAGTTTTGGTGACGCGGCGTCTGTGCTGAAGTACTCCAACCGATATACAACGTATCGCCCGAAAGGATTGAATGTTTGTTTTAGCGGAGCACGAGCGCTTTCATTCAGCAAACAAGACATTAAAGACATGCAGGAACTCGAAACTTTTTCTCAATACGCTAATAGCTGGGATAGAGAAGACATGAGACCGCGCAGCTCTCCGTACTTCCTGAAAAGAAACTCCGCAATGTAAACAGCTCAAAGGACTAATGCGGATGCAGATGCAATCACTGCGCATTGGATTACACCGTGGCCGCGCGTACCACGCTTTGAGTGTGTTGCATTCCAATCACGTCGCAGTTCAGGATTTCGCATTTCGTATTAAAGGGAGGCACAGGCTGTCACTATTTGCGATTCATGTGTCTATGCGCATGTGTTCTTGTAAGCGGCAATGATTTCACTGCTAATGCGTGCTCTTTTGCGTTTGTTCGGGTCAAATGTTGCAAAATATTAAAACGCAAAGTAACTACAAATAGCCGGGAACGAAAAAACAAAACAGAACAAAAAGAAGCAATTTAGGTAAAGCTTAGTATGAGAGAGAGAGAAAGAGGTAAGATGAAAGTAAACTTTGATTTTGCTAAAGAAGACCGTGTAAAGTGCGCGGAAGCTTCTGCTCAAGACTTTATCTATTTTAATACACTTCATCTTATAAAAACTGGGGGACGCTTAAAGTTCACCTGTTTTTATGGCTATTGCAAGTGTGGGTACGCAAGAGGAGAAAATTATAAAAAAAACCCCAGAAATTTCTGAAATAAATACAATTAGAAGTCAGAGGAAGAGGAAAAAAATATCACTGCACATCCGCGGAGTGAATGATGATGAGTGGGGTGAAGCAGCCATCCATCCATCCGTCCGTCCGTCCGTCCATCCGTCCATCCATCCGTCTGTCCATCCGTAGGTGCGTCTTTTGTCCGTCCAGCTGTGCATAAGTTTCTCCGTTCGACCTTGCATGCATCTGTCTGTCTGTCTGTCTGTCTGTCTGTCTGTCTGTCTGTCTGTCTGTCTGTCTGTCTGTCTGTCTGTCTGTCTGTCTGTCTGTCTGTCTGTCTGTCTGTCTGTCTGTCTGTCTGTCTGTCTGTCTGTCTGTCTGTCTGTCGACGAGAACGAGCCGCCGCGGTTCTTTACGCCCGCAGCTCCGCTTCATCCATGCCCCACCAACGATGTGACACGTACGGTGAGGATCCAGGAGGCTCAGAGAGGCACTTGCTCCTCGCGCACCCAGGCACAGCCCGCGCAGCAGCCAGTCGGATAGTAGCGGTACACCGCCATCTAGAATATTCTGAATCAACTGCAGTTTGTATAGGGATAGATGGATGGATGGATTGATATGGCTATACCTTACAGATCGGGCGGTGGCTAACGCCACCTAGCCACAATATTTAGTGGACCGAAAACTAGATTTATTTTTTTCCTTTATATAGTGAGGTTGAGGACTCGTACTACTTTGTAGTGAAGGGTTTAATTTTCACTCGTGCCTTGACTTTAGCCACCAGTCAGATAAACTCCTTCTAGTTAATTTTACCCGCTTAAAGTTTATTTTGCCCTCCCCGTCCCTAAACCCCACTGCTTTGAAAAACTCTGCGCCATCATCCTGAATTATAGAGTGAAGCCCTTTACGGAACATTATCAAGTGTTCAGCAGTTTCATCTTCCTCTCCACACGCACTGCATACCGTGTCTACCTCTTCGTATTTGGCCCGATATGTCTTGGTTCGCAATACTCCCATCCTGGCCTCAAACAGTCGAGAACTACCCCGAGTATTATCATAGATGCTTTTCTTGCCAATTTCCTGCTCAAAAGTTCGATAGATCTCTAGTGCGGACTTCTTAATCATGCCAATTCTCCACATATCGGTCTCAGCTTCCTTCACATTCTTCTTAACCGATAATTCTTTATGGTTTGCCCCCCTGCTGTTTTCTAAGTATTTACCAGTCAGTTTTCTGGTTCGCTTCCTCCATTTTGTATCGACATTCTTCATACACAAGTAGCTGAATATCTTCCTAGCCCAACGCTCTCTCCTCATTTCTCTCAATCGCTTCTCAAATTTTATCTTGCTGCTAGCTTCCCTGCCCTCAAATGATGTCCAACCCATATCACCTTGTACTCCCTAATTTGGTGTATTCCCGTGAGCTCCTAAGGCAAGCTTACCTATTCCACGTTGCTTAAATTCTAATCTTACTTGAACTTCTGATCTCATGCACAAGACCGCATTGCCAAACTTCAGACCAGGAACCATGACCCCTTTCCATATTCTCTCCCAACATAATACCTATTGTATTATGTTGTGATACCTAATACATAATACGTAATACCTATTCGAAATTTCTAAGGAACACTCAACAGATCTGTGAAAAATTTTTGTGTCTACTTTACTCGCAGTCTCTTTCCACGGGTGAGCTTCCTAGTGATTGGAAACACGGAAATATCACCCCAGTATTCAAATCAGGTATTAGAGAGTCACCCCTCAATTATCGACCAATTTCATTAACCAGCATTCCATGCAAAATCACCGGACATGTAATCTACACCCGGATTATGGACTTCCTAGACTCAAATAACTTTTTCGATTCCGCGCAGCATGGCTTTCGCAAAGGTTTGTCGTGCGAGACTCAACTGGCTATGTTTTCGCACGACTTGCATATTAACTTAAACTCTAACGTACAGACTGATGCCATATTCCTGAACTTTGCGAAAGCATTCGATAAAGTACCCCATAAACGCCTTCTGTTTAAACTTTCCCGCTTAAACCTACACCCCGACGTCCTAAAGTGGATCCGTGAATTTTTAAGTAACCGCACTCAAGCTGTCTTTGTTAACAATGCTACCTCTACTTCACTTCCGGTAACATCTGGTGTCCCGCAGGGGCCGGTTCTGGGCCCGATATTATTCCTCATATATATTAACGATCTCCCAACTCATGTATTCTGTAAAATCCGAATGTTTGCCGACGATTGTGTTATTTACCACACTGTTTGTAACGCTTCTGATCAATTAGCTCTACAGAGTGATCTTAACAATGTAAAACAATGGTGCGATGATTGGCTAATGGAATTTAACCCTCACAAATGCAAAGCCTTGTTCTTCACCCGCCGCCGTTCTCCACTTGTTTTTCCATATTCCATGAGTAATGTTCCAGTTGAAACTGTTAATTCTTTTAAATATCTGGGGGTCACACTCTGCAACGATCTTTCATGGGGTTTGCATATCACGAAAGTCATATCATCGGCAAACAAAACATTGGGATTCTTGCGACGTCATCTACGTAACGCACCTAGAAATGTAAAATTATTAGCTTGCAAAAGCCTTGTTAGAACTAAACTTGAATATGCTTCCCCAATCTGGAGCCCGCAACAGGCCTATCTTGAAGACGCCCTTGAGTGTATTCAAAACCGTGCCGCTAGGTTTATCAATAATTCTTACTCCCATGACGTCAGCGTATCTTCACTAAAGGCAGAATTTCAACTGCCCCTCCTTTTCTTCCGCCGCCGTATCGCCAGTCTTTCGTTATTTCATAAGTTTTTTCACAGCTCGGTGCGCATGCCACCTTATTTTGTTCCCCCAGCGCACATCTCTCAACGAACTAATCATCCTCTTCAAGTCGCACGCCCACGTGCACGCACCGTTACCTTTTCAACATCATTTTTTCCTCGCACAGCAGTTGCCTGGAATGGCCTTTCAGGCGACATTCCTGCCATTACTTGTACTTCTACCTTCACAACCAGTATCACTAATCATCTTTCACTTTAAGACAAACGATTGTTTTCTGCTCAATTTTTATGTACCCACCCCTTATGTAATGCCCCGCAAGGGGTCTTTAAGGAAATAAAATGAAATGAAATGAAATGAAAACCGCTGCATTCCTGTTACCTTTAGTCGTCATGTATATTTCGTGTTCCCTTAGGTACTCGGTCCCTTTGCTTATCCATGCGCCCAGATATTTGTATTTATCTGTTATCTCTATTGTGACCTCCTGTATTCTAAGCTCACTACCTTCATTATTATTAAAAATTATGACTGCTGATTTTTCCCTACTGAATCTGAAATCTAACCTATCTCCCTCATTACCGCAGATGTCCATCAATCTCTGCAATTCTTCCTTGTTGTCAGCCATTAGCACTATATCATCTTCGTACATCAATGCTGGTAGTGCCTGTTCAGTGAGTTTTCCTTGTTTGACGAAAAAGAGGCTGAAGCCCAGTCCACTTCCCTCTAATTTGGCTTCTAATACTTGTAGGTACATCATGAATAACAAGGGTGACAGAGGACACCCCTGTCTAAGTCCCCGTTTTACCCCTGCAGGCTTGGATACCCGTTTTTCCCACTTCATAACTGCCTTGTTACCTTTATAGATGTCCTTTAAAAGTTTAGCGACTCCATCTTCCACACCCAGTGTGTCCAGTATTCCCCAAAAGCCCTCTTGAGCCACGCTATCGTTCGCTCCCTTGATATCCAAAAATGCTAGCCACAGGAGCCTGTGTTCCTCTTCTGCTATTTCGATGCACTGCGTCAGTGAGAACGGTTTGTCTTCCAACTTCCTGTGTTTTTCGAAACCCATTCAGCAGTTCCCCCAGCACCCCCTCATCCTCTATCTACGCCTGCAGTCTTTCCTTTATAATCTGCATCGCCAGCCTGTAGACCACTGATTTCACTGTTATAGGACGGAAGTTGTTTAAGTCAGCTTTGCCCCCGTTTCTATAAAAGATCATGCTCATCCTCCCAAGTTTCCATCCATCGGGGACTTCACCATCGATAATTATTTTGCTCACTGCCTCTTTCAAAGCCTGCTTAGACGTCGGACCTAATGTCTTTATTGACATAATTGGAATGCAATCTGGGCCTGTTGATGTACTACTAAGAACCTTCTTCTCAGCCTTTTCCCACTCTCGTTGTGAAAATGGAGCCATTACGTTACTTGATTCATCCTTGTCTATTGGGGTGCATAAAGCACTTCTTTGTTGAAAATTTTCCGTCACCCTTGTTCTTATATATTCAATAGCTTCGTCCTCTTCTAACCTATCACCTTGAGCTGTAGTTATAAACCTCTGCTCTAGGTTCGTCTCATTTCTTAGGGAGTTTAGGTATATAGCTATATGAGACAGTGCCATCTGTTGTACTGTTCGGGAGGTACTGCTGGTTACGCCTGTCGTGAAAGAAGGTTAGACATAGAGGAGCGTCGCTCCTAAAACACCATGAACAGATTATATAAACAGCGTAAAAAAGAGTGAAAATTGGGGCACCCTTAAGCTTCACCTTCAAGAGTGGAATGCGATAGCGAAATCCAGCCTCTAGTGCACCCTTCAACCGCTAAGTGCATACTTATTCATGTTTTGTTACATACACACGCACGCACACAAAACTCGCACAGCATTTTGAACCAGTGCGAGCTGTTATCGCCGAATGGGCTCGTTTTCGTCGTGACACCTGTCGAACAAAATGCGTTAAAGGGGCCCTGAAACACTTTTTCATGTAACCATGGAATGAATTCACTAGAAGAGCTTATTGCCTCTCGAATTCAGCGCCGCTAAAATTTCAGGAATCTATTCAGTGCCACTGGAGTTACAAAGGTTTGCGGCATGCTGTAATTGCAATATATCTTCTCTCGTCCTGACGAAAGCGCTGGAAGCTAAGCAGGGAGAGTTCGCAGGGCAAAGAAACTATCGTGCCTCGTGACCTTGAGCACTCTTTTTCCTACGAATGCACGGCTTTTTCCAGTGTGATCACGCGTGCACGCGTGTGCAAGTAGCGGCCTCCCGCGGCTATCTCGGCAACTTGATTTTTAGGCCACAGACGCACTGACGATCTTTCACTCGCAACCTCCGGGGCTGACTCCGGCGGTGCGTTTTCTGCGACTCGAGCTCTTTAACGCTATCAGGTTAACACGCGAGGAGTATGGTATACCGTCTTCTAGTGCGTTCGAGAATTCATGTTTCTGTGAAGAACCAATGTAACGTGCTATGTTATTCCAGCTTTGAATACACTGGGGAAAAAGATGTATTTGAAGAAGTCTGTGCGATGATGAAACGCAGATATATAAAAAAAGGCAGATCCCACGTACCTTAGGAATCGACGTTATGCGAAGCATGCGGAGAGAAGGCGACTGTGTCGTAATTTTATTTGTGTGTGTTTGTGTCTGCGTGTGTGTGTATCAAACATATTATTAGTTATGCACTTGGCACTTGAAGGGTGAACTGGGGGCCGGATTTTGCTATCGCGTTCTTATCATAAAGGTGAAGCTTAAGGGTCCCCCAATTTTAATTGCGAATCATTTCATAGCGAATCAGCTTTGACCGTATCTATCTATCTATCTATCTATCTATCTATCTATCTATCTATCTATCTATCTATCTATCTATCTATCTATCTATCTATCTATCTATCTATCTATCTATCTATCTATCTATCTATCTATCTATCTATCTATCTATCTATCTATCTATCTATCTATCTATCTATCTATCTATCTATCTATCTATCTATCTATCTATCTATCTATCTATCTATCTATCTGTCTGTGTCTATCTGTCTATCTATCTATCTATCTGTCTGTCTGTGTCTGTCTGTGTCTGTCTGTGTCTGTCTGTGTCTGTCTGTGTCTGTCTGTGTCTGTCTGTCTGTCTGTCTGTGTCTGTCTGTGTCTGTCTGTCTGTCTGTCTGTGTCTGTCTGTCTGTCTGTCTGTCTGTCTGTCTGTCTGTCTGTCTGTCTGTCTGTCTGTCTGTCTGTCTGTCTGTCTGTCTGTCTGTCTGTCTGTCTGTCTGTCTGTCTGTGTCTGTCTGTCTGTCTGTCTGTCTCTGTGTCTGTCTGTCTGTCTGTCTGTCTGTCTGTCTCTGTGTCTGTGTCTGTCTGTCTGTCTGTGTCTGTGTCTGTCTGTCTGTGTCTGTGTCTGTCTGTCTCTGTGTCTGTGTCTGTCTGTCTGTCTCTGTCTGTGTCTGTCTGTCTGTCTGTCTGTCTGTCTGTGTCTGTCTCTGTGTCTGTCTGTCTGTCTCTGTGTCTGTCTGTCTGTCTCTGTGTCTGTCTGTCTGTCTGTCTGTCTGTCTCTATCTAGCCGCTTAGGTTTAGATGCTCTCGTGGTCACCCCCTTAACTTGGCGTGAACCGAAATTAGCATGGGAGAGTAAGATGATTTGACGAATATGACGCGCTGGTCAAAGCATGAATGATGTCACAACTCCATCGCGTATGTCGTCAAACACTTCCCGCCAGACAGTGGCACATACTTACGGGCGGGAATGTGCCGCTGGTATGCGGGTATGTGCTACAGGTGATTGACACTTAGTATCTACTCAGGAACGACGAGAACACACATGGGCAATTTTAACGTGCGAGTGTTAAGAAATATCCGCCATATGTAGCGTCGGCCCGACTAATGCAAAGAATAAATGTCGTTGTCCCAGCTGGAGTCGAACCCACGCGTTCTGCGTTGCAATGAAGCATTTTACCACAGAACCGCGCCAGGTATCGGAACTAGTTTTCAAATAAACGCTAATTTTCGTGAAACGTCAGTAGCGATTGCAGTGCTGCCTACACAATTTTCTAAACGTTACATATGTACTTATTTGATGCAGCAGACACGTCGGGTTAACGTCAATTGAGATTAGTGGCCATGCGCTGAAGTTGATTTATGTAGCATATTCCAGGGCCAGCATCTTCGCGAGCATCAGTGCTTCATATCAGCTTCTGGTGTTGCTAGTACACATGTTTCACTTGGCATAATTGCGCAAGTGCGAACAGCTGGTTATGTAAACATCGGCAAGTCGTCAACATATGCCTGTGCGTGCAACGTTTGTACATATTTCCTGACGTGTCGCTCAATAAAAAAAAAAACTGCAACACAGTGCGCTTCCCTCTACATGCTTCGCATGACGTCGGTTCCCAGGTATGTGGGATCTGCTGAATTTTTTCATATATTAACATGTCTTGAAATGACGCCTAATACATGCAGAAATGTTGCACGCGCAGCCATATGTGGAAGAGTTGTAGATGTTTATATAACCAATTTTTTGTACCTGTGCAACGATGCCAACAGGAACATGATTATTATAAACGCCAGAAAAGATGACCTCATATGAAGCGCTGGTGCTCATGGGGATGGTAGTTCTGGACGCTGCTACATAAATCAACTTTAGCGCATGACACTTAGTTACAATTCACGTTAACCCGGCGCCACGGCTGTATCAAAGATTAACCATATATTGTAATGGTTATAAAACTGAATAGCCAGCATGGCAACCACAATTGACGTTTCACGAACATTAGGGTCTATTGGAAAACTACTTTTGAGACCTGGCGCGGCTTTATGGTAGAATGCTTGATTGCCATGCATAATTCTTGGGTTTCAATCCTGCTGAGACCCTGACATTTATTAGTTTCATTCGTCTGGCCAGCGTGGCCGACGTCAGGTTTTGCTTAACGCTAACGCGTCAAAATTGCCCATGTGCGTTCTCGTCGTTCCTGGGTAGGTACTGTCAATCACCAGTGTTTGACGACGTACGCGACGGGATTGTGACCTTATTAATATTCTTGTGGTTGTTTTCGCCGTCCAAAAGTTCACACCTTACTTGTACGGCCGGCAATTCAAGATCGTCCCAGAGCATCATTCTCTTTGTTGGCTCGTCGGACTACGTGACCCAGCTGGCCGGTTGGCTCGTTGGGCCTTACGGCTTCAAGAATATATTTTTTATGTCACCTACAAGAGCGGTCGATGTCACGCAGATGCCGACTGCTTATCTCGTCTTCCATCCCCGACTGTGGATGCTGATAATGATGATTTCGATAACTACCTGGCTGCAATCTCATCCAACTTCTCGAATTCGGACTTCTTCCGTCACGAGCAACAGCGTGACCCTTCGCTGAAACCAATGATCGATACGGCTCGTAGCTCTAAACGCGCCGCGCCATTCGTGATTCATGACGCCCTACTATATCACAAGAATTACTCCAGCCATCGTTCCACACTACTCCTCGTCGTGCCAGAATGCCTGCGTCTTGCGGTATTCTAAGCCATGCACAATGACATTACGTCTGAGCACCTTATATTTGCCCGAACGCTTCACCGTATCTGACAACGTTTTTCCTGGCCTCGACTGTGGAAGACCACCAAGTACTACGTCACAAGTTGTGATGTCTGCCAACGCCACAAACAGCCTACCACGCCATTAGCCGGCCCACTGCAGCCGGTTAAGCCACCGACATCAATATTCGAAAAAGTCGGCATAGATGTACTTGCCCCTTTTCCCAAGTCTACCACCGGCCGCTGCTGGATTATTGTGTGCGTAGATTACCTGACGCGGTATACTGAAACGATGGCGGTTGCTTCAGCCCCATCATCTGATGTGTCATGGTTTCTTCTGCACTCGATCATACTCCGTCACCGCGCCCCTCGCGAGGTGATAAGTGATCGCGGCCGGCAGTTTAACTCTGACGTTGTCGAAGACTTGCTACGGCTTTTTGGATGCCAGTATCAGCATTCCACGCCATACCACCCTCAGACCAACGGCCCCGCTGAGCGCACCAATCGTACCATCATCAACATGATTTCAATGTACGCCACAGCGGATCACAAAAACTGGGATGCCGTATTACCTTTTGTTACATATGCCTTTAATACCGCGAAACACGAGGTCACAGGTTATACGCAGTTCTTTCTTCTCTATGCTCGTCATCCCCAAAGTTTTCTTGACACCATACTTCCTTTTTTGACGAACGAAAACGCCAGTGTCGCGCCGAAGAAGCTCGTCGACTTGCTCGGCTCCGAACTATTTCCGCCGATGCTCGCGCGAAAGACCGTTACGACGCAAAAAACCCGCCTGTGACTTTCGCTACAGGTGATTTTGACTGACTGTGGACTTCCGTTCGAAAGAACTGACTTTGCCAGAAGTTTCTTTCCAAGTACTTGGGACCATTCGTCATAACTCAGTGCCTAAGTGACATCACTTACGTTGTTGCGAAAGTGACAGCTCAGAACCGGCGTTCGCATGAGACGCAAATTGTGCACATTGCCCGATTGAAGCCCTACAACAACCGATCGCTTCTACCCGCTCGGTGAGCTTTGTCTTGCCCGGAGGAAAATATAACGCGGACTGAAATAGCGAGAAAGAAGAAGATGTAGGACGCTCTCGAGCGATGGTGATTCAGCAGTGACAGTTGAGCGCTGGCATTTTCAGTGTAAATAAACCCATCACATTCATAACAATATTGTGGGCATTTAGTATACCAACCCTCTTCATCTGTACATTATCATCATTATCATGTATTGCTCATGCATCCTCATCGTTGTCACGTATCATCATCATCTTGGTTCGTGCATCTCCGCTGTCGGCTGCCGGTTCCTCGGGCCTAATAAAGGTCTTCCAAACCAAGACTTCATACGTGGTGGAGGTGCTGCTAGATCCCTCGTCATCCTCTCGACCACTCACCATCATCACTGCACCAACACTGCATATGCAAACTATCCTACCCTGCCATAATAATTTTGGTCCACGCCAAGTTAATGTTGTGATCACGAGGGCACCCAGACGTAAGTGGCTAGATAGGTAGATAAGTAGATACACCGATAGACGCTGAATGTGCTTGCCGTTCACAAATAAATTCTTCGTATTTAATAAAAAAATACAAACGAGGGTACGTTGGTTGCATGGCAGTTTCTGGTAGATGATGTCTCGGCAGGTGTTATGTAGTTGTGTGATGAATCCTGCGGTGAGTTGAAGAAAGTATGAAAATATTTCTGAGACTCGATGTGGCATCTTTTAGAGAGTGAAGTTGAACCAAGGTGCGTTAGATGTTATGACAGTGAAAAATTAGTTATAGAGTGGTTAGAGCATCGAACGCGTTATTCGAAAATTAGTCATAGCATCTGTAAATGAAACGAAAGGCTTTTAGGGGCGAAGCTCCTTAGGTTGTGGGTCGTTTCCTCCTCATACGTAGTTGTATTATGCAGCGACCTCTAGTTCATGAATTGCTCACTAGATGGCGTTGTGTGTATTTCCTTGGAAGTAATATCACTAGCTGACGTTAGTGGTTTTCTTATAGTTGACACTTTCGTATAGTGGACGAGCGGACAGACATATAGACGGACGGACGGATAGATCGATGGACGCTCGAAAGGATGCATGGACGGACGGAACTACGGACGCACGCACGCATGCCCGGAAGGGTAGATTGACGCACACACACACGCAAGCATGCATGCACGCACGGACGGATGCATGCTTCACCACACTCATCATTTACTCCATGGATATCCTGTGAATTTTTTTCTGGATGGATTCGTTGAGTTTTATATCACCACCGATTTTAAAGGAGAACCATACAATGGCGCCATACTCAAAAATTAGTCTTTCAATTTTTTGTTTGTTAGCAGTTTTGTTTCTTTTTGGGCTAAACGTGATGAATGGTTAAGATATCCTAGTTTTTCAGAGTGTTGTTGCAAGTTAAGTCGATGTGATCAGACCATGATAAGTTTGCGGAGAAAAAGGAGGCATATTGTGGCACCCGCTCTAGTACATAATTGTCGAACGAATAATAAACTATTTATTGGGGTGATTGATTTCTATGTGGGGTATAACGTCCTAAAACCGCCATATGATTATGGTAGACGCTGTAGTGTAGGGCTCCGGAAATTTCGACCACCTGCGGTTCTTTAACGTGCACCCAAATCTGAGCACTGTTAGGTTGGCCTGGAAATTCGTCTGGGCAGACGCCATTGTGCGTAAGCCGGTCCACTGGGGAGGCTCTCAATCCCTTCGGCGCCCAGTCTGCCAGACGCCGTCGAAGATTTGAGTAATTACCCAGACAATGCAGCAGGCAAAGGCGAGTTCCCGTCTTTCAAATGCGGACCCTTTTGTCGTCCCTTCAAGCAGCAGCGGTGTCTGATGATCTCGGTGATTCATCTGGCGACGGGGAAGCTGTTGTGACCGGTGCCAGAGCTGACAGGAGAGCGGCGCTCCTTTTAATCCCCAATCAAGTAGACGACCGGCCGGCTGCCTATGCTCGTCAGGCATTGTCCGTGCTAGCCGGAGGATGAGACGTCGTGTCGCCAAGACGCCGTTAACCGTTCGAGAGAGGCCAACAAAGACAGCATCTTCCTGGAAGAGACCGCGGCGGCCACCACAAATCACCCTGCTAATTAGGCGAGCTGCGCGGCAGACCCTTTGATGTACGCTGTCAGGATCGTGGGAACTCTCGACTAGCGGCACACACACGACGAGGAAGAGCCCTACTGGCGCCACCTTGCAGTGCAGTGTTCACGACTCAATATTGGACGTTCACGTGGACCGTGCATGCTCGTCCCCCTCACCTGTTGTGTGTGTGTGATTGGTGTTCCAATCGGAGAGGAGGAGCCCGACAGGCCTTAAAACGACGCCGCAGAGGGCTGGACGTCGCTCTGAACCATGTAACGGTTATCCACCACGCTCGTGGGTTGTGAAATCCCTAACCTTTCTTTGCTGTAAATAAGTGTAAATAGTGCCATAAACCTGCTTGTTTTTCGTATCCTCTTCTTCTCAGCGTTCGTTTCCTCCACCCGGTTACACCACGCTACGACAAGAGACCGGGTAGTCCCCCATCCCTTACAACTGGTTGGCAGCGGTGAGATAGACTTCGCGACATGGTGCTGTGCTGTGGTGAGTGCTTGGTTTTTGCTTTAACTTTCCAGGCTTCATTTTGTGAGTGTGAATTGATTAGAAGCCGGATTGTGTGTGCGTTAGGGGATCACCTATTTGTGAGTTAGAGGGATCACCCATGTATGTGTGAGATGCAGGACCAAAGTACAACGGCAATTATGTCGTGGAAGCCAATGCTAAGAGATGAACTTTTGGCTGTGAGTAAGCATCTAGGCATTGAAGCAGAGGAAGGAATGGGCAGGACAGCGATTGCGAGGCTGATCGCGCATAAAGCCAGTGAGGAGGAGATTAAAAACGCGGTAGAAATTTTAGAAAAACAGGAAATGGAGGAACGAAATCAGAAGCGAGAGAGAGAACGGAAAACAGAGGAACGGGAGCGAGAGGAACGGAACCGAGAGGAACGCGAGAGAGAGGAACGGAAACGAGAGAAACGCGAAAGAGAGGCACGGAAAAGGGATAGAAAAGAGCGTGATCGAGCCCGCGCCTTGGTGCTCGAACAACTGGAACAGAAAATTGAGGCAATGAGGCGGAAGTTTCAGCCATTCGGAAGTGTAGCGCACGAGAAGTGCGAGGTGCAGCCCAGAGCTTTAGTGAAGGCTAGCACGTGTGAACATAGCAGCAGACTCAAAGACGAATCGAGTTTGAGGGCTGCGAATGACGCTGCGCTGAGTAGAGAGGCCGACGAAGGCCAGAGCGAGTGCGACGAGGCGCTGTGCCAGTTAACTGTTAGCGAAACAGCTAGAATAGCTGTAGACAATCTGGCACAGACCTCAACTGCGTTTGTCGCAACGGTGGATCTTGCAAATGAGGTGGAAAAAGTCAAGAACACCGGAAAAAGATCAGGAGAAGCAGCGAAATTAGAGAATGGTATCAGTGCAGTTGCAGGCAGCTCTCAGGAATACGAGCAAGTTTTTTCGAAGGAAAGCAGCTGCATTGTTCCTAAGCGTGTTAACCAGTCCGCCGGTCTAGAGGGTGAGAATAAAGATGAGTTGGTCGAAAATCATTTAGATCGCGTGACTGAGACAGCTGACGAAAGCTGTGAGAGGGTTCACGATTGTGAGATGCAATCGGGAGGCTCGGAAACTAGACGCAAAAAGCGACGCAGACGAAAGAGACGTCGCAAAGCCGTGAGCAAGACGAACAGTACTACGCGTGTAACAGAAGGCGCAAAACCTGTCAGCGTAGCAAATAAGAGCTTTGCAGCAGCGTCAAAACTGCGTTGCATGCGTCCGAGCCACCGGACAACAAGTAAAAGAACGGCGGGTTCTTCGCAGATGCAATCAAGTGAAAGGCGCCCGTTTCGTTGGGTGCGTGCGCACAAGGTTAGCGCAAGTCAACCGGCCCGACAAGGCGACAGAGCTAAGAAATCAAAGTGCCGAAGTAATCAGGCAGGTCACAAGATGGCTCAGTAGTCAAGACCATTCCGTTGACTGGCCCACGGGACGGCTTTATCCCTCCCATAGTAGAGTACTTAGTACTCTGAATCGTTACCCACTTTTTCTAAACACTAAGGCAGGTGGTGCAGAAGCACCCTTGAATTGTAATTCCACCGATGAAGCAACCCGAGGTCAATTTGCTAACGGTGTGGGAAAAGTCGTTCGCAAACGTCGCTGTAGAAGAGTGACGCGTACGCGCGCTACAAAGGGAATGCAAAAAAATGGCAGCATATCCACGGAGTGAATGATGGAGAGTGGGGCGAAGCATTCGTCCGTCTGTGTGACCGTCCATGCGTCTGTTCGTGCACCCGTCCCTGCGTTCGTTCATGCATCCGCCCCTGCGTCCGTTCATGCGTCCATCCATACATCTGTCTGTGTGTCCGTTCGTCCATCTATTCAACACTCCAAGTCCCACCATCTCGCATCTTTTTATCATATATTCCCCACATAGAAGCACCGCCATTCAGTGGACATTCCAAGGACTAAACGAGAGGTGGCACACGCACACTTGCTTACGGCTTGCGCTTCGGGTCTACTTCCCACCTTCAACCACCTTGAGTTAATGGTATACACTAGTTCACTGTATTCATGGCACTGCGGCCCAATGCTCGCTAAACCTTTCTAAAACCAAGGAGGTTACGCCCAGCGAGTATAACGTAGCAACCTTTTCCTGTCAGATAGTGCTCAATGTACATGCCAGTGGCTGCTAATGTGAAATGAGAGACAGGAGGATTCAGCTTTTAATTTCTTACGGCTTGCGCTTTGTATCTGCTTCCCCCCTTTAACCACCTCGAATTCGTTCATGGTATATACTAGTTCATTGTATTCATGGCCCTGTGGCTCAACGCTCGCTAAACCTTTCTAAAACTAAGGAGGTTACACCCAGCGAGTATAATGTAGCAACCCTTTCTTGTCCGATAGTGCTCAATGTACATGCCAATGGCTGCTAATGGGGATTGCAGCGTGCGCGTTGACTAAAAGCCGAATGTTCCTGTCTCTCATTCCCCATTAGCAGCCATTGGCATGTGCATTGAGCACTATTTTTTATTGTTAAACAACGCACAGAAGAAATCTCTCACCAGCACCACCTTGGAAGACAAATGTTATACCTATTTCGGGTATGTGCCACTGGTGGTTACGTACTACGAGGGACGCCCAAGCCACGCCATAAGGAGCTTCGCCCCTAAAAGGAGGAAGCAAGCATCGAGGAGACAGAAAAGAGAGTAGCTGATCGGTCAATTCGACGAAAAGGCCTTTGTGGCGTGAAGTAAGGCAGCAGTGGCGAAAGGGTAGACCACAGCGCGCATCCGCGCGACGGAATGCACGCCGGAGATTTAAAGCTTTGCGGGGACGGGAGTGTCAAAGGGATCCGAGGAAAAAGGCCACAATGGATAAGCACCGCACAGGAGCTAGCCCAAAGAGGGCATGGCCGCTCTGTCCCACGCATTGCTCTGGTCCTCTTCGCCAGATTGACGAAAATCGGCCGAAATCGCAAATATGGCGTAACGCTGCAGTTCAGCTTGTAGCACATATGCGACGTTGCCTTGGGTGTTCTGAAAATCTGCCAGGACCGCGACCACCACGAGTACGACTGAAAAGTCAGGGACAGCTATAAGTTGAAGAATGTGACACAGGAATGTTTTTCGAAGCATGTTTGTTTGCTTATTTTTGGTTTTGAAGTAACATTCCTTTGTCATCTTCACGGCTTGTTTAATTGGTTTTTCAGTGTAGTACTTTTTCCTAAACTTTGCAAAAGTTTCGAGTTGGGTTGTTAAGCGTTATGCGGACGCATTGACCCGCATCAGTCAGCCTATTGCGTGTCATAAGCTTCTCTGATATAAAAGCGCGTCAGTCGTAAATGAAGATTTGTACGCCCCGCTAGTTTTGAAAGCGTGGTGGCGTTGTCGAGTGGAGCCGTAGTTTGTAGGCGACGTAACTTTTGTTGTGTACCGCGAAGTGTAGAACGTCTTAAGAGCGTAGGTGAGCATTGGTTTTAAATGTTTCGGAATAAAACTAGAAGCGATTTTTGAAATGCTTATGCTTTAAATAATTTGATACAAGGTTTTTTGCACTAAACTTATTCAAGTTTTGTTAGGTACTCTTGACGTGTACGGCATCTGGCGTTGTTTTCTTTGCGTGTTGTTCTTTGTGAACATTTACGTTCAGATGTGTGTTTAGTGGTGCCTGGGTTATAGCGATAGGACCTATGGTTAGGTGTGTTAGTATGCTAGCGTTCTTTGGATGAGAGTATGATGTCGTGCTAGGGCGCACAGCAAAGTCCTGAGTGTTCTTTAAAAACATGGGCTGGCATGAAGCTTCATTCAGTTAACGAGCGTGCTAGTATGTGAGGGTTATTTCCTTTCGTTATTTTAGTGAGCGTTCAGAGTTCAAGGTGATCTCTTGAGAAAAGCGTTACGCTTTACCGAACATTGAGGCTAGACATACATTTCTAAGAATTTTAAGACGCAGTTTGATCTGCTGTGAGTGAGTTTTCTTTGGCGTCAGGGTGTCCTACAAGGAGGCACTCATGACTACGCTAAGTTTCACGAGAGATTAGAGAATGCGCCCAGTTACCTTGTGTATAGGGTCGGGCAGCATTCGTGTGAAAACCATGTAGTTGTGCATTATTAAGTTAGTGTTGAGTTATCAGACTAGTTACAACATTGTAGGGCAGATGGCAGAAGAAAGTGAGTTTTTAAAGAGTTTATTTTGGTTATTTGGGGCCAAATTATATTTGCCATTGTGTGCTTCTCACACGGCAATATGTTACATCTTTGGTAAGCATCTCCACGTCCATGATTGTTGTACCTTAGCGGCACGAAATTCTGTCAAAATTTCAGAGTAGAATTGGTTTGCGTTTCTTGAGAAGCCTGGAGGGTCCTAAGCGAGTCCAAGGTGCTTGACTGCGGCATGATATTGTGTTGTGTGGTTCGCCTTGCTATTGTCGATCATGGTGGGCTGGTTTGGGAGTTGGTTTTGAGTTCGCCGCTGGAGGGTCAAAGCCAGGCCATCGTCCTCGTCACCAGCTATTTTCTTCGTGCCCAGCGGTTGGGAGCGCTGGCCAGCCGAGATTTCTCGGGCGGCGGAGGAGCTGTTAAGTTTGGCCTGGAAATTCGTCTGACGCCATTGTGCGTAAGCCGGTCCACTGGGGAGGCTCTCAATCCTTTCGGCGCTCAGTCTGCCAGACGCTGTCGAAGATTTGAGTAATTACCAAGACAATGCGGCAGGCAAAGGCGAGTTCTCGTCTTTCAAATGCGGACCCTTTTGTCGTCCCTTCAAGCAGCAGCGGTGCCTGATGACCTAGGTGATTCATCTGGTGACGAGGAGTCTGTTGTGACCGGCGCCAGAGCTGACAGGAGAGCGGCGCTCCTTTTAATCCCCAATCAAGAACGACCGGCCGGCTGCCTATGCTCGTCAGGCATTGTCCGTGCTAGCCGGAGGATGAGACGTCATGTCACCAAGACGCCGTTAACCGTTCGAGAGATGCCAACAAAGACAGCATCTTCCTGGAAGAGACCGCGGCGGCCACCGCAAATCACCCCGCTAATTAGGCGAGCTGTGCGGCAGACCCTTTGATGTACGCTGTCAGGATCGTGGGAACTCTCGACTAGCGGCACATACACGAGGAGGAAGAGCCCTACTGGCACCACCTTGCAGTGCAGTGTTCACGACTCAATATTGCACGTCCACGTGGACCGTGCATGCTCGTCCCCCTCACCTGTTGTGTGTGTGTGATTGGTGTTCCACTCAGAGAGGAGGAGCCCGACAAGGTCCGACAAGGCCGCAGAGTGCTGGACGTCGCTCTGAACCATGTAACGGTTCAACCACCACGCTCGTGGGTTGTGAAACCCCTAACCTTTCTTTTCTGTAAATAAGGATAAATAGTGCCATAAACCTGTTTGTTTTCCGTATCTTCTTCTTGTCAGCGTTCGTTTCCTCCACCCGGTTACACCACGCTACCACAAGATGGTAGCGTGGTGTAGGCCCGTTGCTGTATGTTGTAGCCCCGTGTGCTGTAGGATGGGGGAGCGTGGTTACACCACGCTCCCCCATCCCTTACAGCACACGGGCCTACAACATTTCCGCCTCCATCGGAAATGCAGCCGCAACAGCCGGGATTCAAACCCGTGACCTGTGGGTCAGCAGCCGAGTACCTTAACCACTAAACCACCACGGCGGGGCTATTTATTTATGGGGCTTTCAGCCTACTATGAGACATGACAGCTGTCTTTTGAAAATTAATATTCATATTCCACTTTTCACACCGCCTACAAAAACCGAAGAATGAAGCACTGACTGTGTGATGATTTTAAGGTAAAATAGTTACGAGATACAGAACACAGTCATCAACGTAAAGATAAATTTCAGTGGAAACCACGCCTGGTAGCTCGTCAATGTATACAACCGGAAAAGTAAGGGCCCTGGCACGGATCCCTGGGGCACTGTGGAAGATATTTGTGTTTCGGACAAATACAAAGTGTTCAAAGATACAAATTGTTGACAATTTGAAAGAAAACTCCTGATCCAATAAACAAGCAGCTGAATAGTTAGCAAAACATTGAGCTTATACAGTAGTTTTGAATGAATGAGAGTGTCAAATGCTTTAGAAAATTCAGGGAATAATGCGTTCGCATGATTGACTAAGTCAAGAGGTAAATATATGTCATGTGCGAATTCTGCCAGCTGAGGCCCGGGACTGAATGCGCCGGAAACCATGTTGTGTACTGTAGAGGATGCTGTTAGAATCCAGAAAATAAATGTGTTTAAAATATGTTCTTGTACTTTGCAGGAGTGAGGGGTTAGTGATACAGGCTAAATGCAAAGGTTTCCGCCCTCTGAAACAGAATTTTTTGTCAGGATGCAGTATATATAGCATGTAAAAAATTGTAAAGGTTTCCGCTCAGGCGTGTAGGCAGAATTGTTTGCTGGGCAAAGATACTTCCGTGACTTGAAGGAGGGGGGGGGGGTATACCTCCTTGAAATGCTACTTTTTCGCTTTTTATGCCACGGCACGGGGCTGGTGTGCCATCCCTTGGCTGCCCGCACTCTTGAACAGCATTTTTACGACAACAGTACACACACTACATGTGTGTAAGACAATGCACGTACCAATGCATCTGCACTTTGTAATGGGCGGCTTGCTTTAAACTAGCAGCAGTTACAGGCTTGATACTCTATCGAAGTTGCGATGCATCCACTACGTGCCCATAACAGAACATGCGCAGTAATGTTATGTGTGTGCATCATGGTTGGCCGGCTTTAAACCACCAATTCATTACACGACTCACGTGATCTGACGCCCGATGACAGTGTATACGCTTGTACCAGTGTTCAGCCTACTGTGATTCTACATCCCCTGCTTTGACGCGTGTTCACAGGACGTGTATGTTTGTAAAGCCTAATCTTCAGTGCAGTTCCAACCGTTGGCAAGGCTCTGTAGTGGAACACCTGGTTGCCACAGCAATGATCTGGGTTATATTGCACCTAGTATGCACTGTTTCTTATTAATTGTGCCAATGGAGATTTTTATGTCACGAACAATGGTCTTTTTTCGCTCACAGCAAACGATGTCGACACCGACACCGGACTTTCCAGGGCATGGTCTCTTCAACTCTATTGCGTCATCATTGCGCTTCGACACTTGCCAGGATAAGTCAGTCGGTCAGTGAAATTATGTGAAGTTAACTGAACCTGGAAATGACTGTATTCTGGTCGGCTTTCACCAGTATCACTTGGATGTTGATCAGGGTGCCGTACTTCAGTTGTCAACGAAGGGTAATATAGAACTACACTAGCTAGTGTGGTCCGAAGGAAATTAGTTTTTAAAAAAGAAATAGCGGCTGTGCGTGGTTTTATTAATTATTTTATATATACCGCAAAACTTATCGTGGTTACTTTTAACGCGAAGCGGTATAGAATTTGTTTAGCAGAAATCCGGTGCCGGCGTCAGCGTTGTTGGTTGTGAGCAAAAAAAAATTGTCCGTGACCGATAAACCGAGAAAGATGCAACGTAAATAGTTTATAAAAAATATGCAGGCCTGAGTGGCGATAATACTTGGGCCATCTACGTGGGAAGCTTGAAGCGTTGTACTGTACCACAGCGCCACGCTATTTCGTGACACTTTTTGAAAAAAAAAACTATATCAATGCTGTACAGTCGATGGAGTCTCCTTAATGCAAGCAATATGGAAGCATAGGACCACGTCATGCGTCAAACAATTTGTATTTCTTGACGAGTGGGTGTCTTGAAGGCCAGTTCTTTGAAAAGTATTCGACATATTTAATGATCATCAGCAAAGGCATCATCAAAGTGTAGGGCTTTCTAGGTTCACTTGTTGCCGTACGGACGCATGTGGGCCCCCATTGATTCGCTAAAGAAAGAGTCATAGGGCAGTGGACCCCTTAATAACTGTACTTGCAGTATGGATTCCAGGAATGCTCTAAAATGCAAATGTCACGTGCAAAGACGTTCGCTTACTTGTGGCATGGTTGAGGCATGCACCAACTACCGAAACCAGGCTAGTGGTTGAGAAGGCGATGTGCACGAGGTCCGATAACGCTGTCGCGTTCCACTCTTGAAGGCGAAGAAGAAGTGGGAAGCTCGCAGCGAGTTTGTGGTTTTCTCTTGCGTTGACGTTTCATTGGCAATAGGGAAAAGCAATCATTTATAAATTTTAGTCAGAAAATAAAGCGTTAGATTTTTTTCTCTTGGGGCTTCTTTGGGCCACAACAACAGGAAAGCCTGCATAGCAGTCTGCGAATTCCTTAGAGACACGAGATTTTTTCGTTAGGTTATCCCTACTGGAAATCTAGTTCTTTGAAATTCAGTTAATTTTTTTATTACAGTTCTGTATCAACCTTAATCGTACGTGACTTCAGGATTGTTAAATTTCATAATCCATAGATATCTGTTTTATTTGTTTTCCTCATTCAAATTTGAAATGATTTGATCCTCAATATAATAACCACTGGTTTGATGGCCAATGCCCCGTAGTAAGTACGAGCCAAAAAAGTCACAAGCAAGCAAGCAAGCGTTGCTATAGAAGCAATGCGTAAAGTATCGAGAAAATTCACCTTATACTCAGATAATCCCCTCAACTGGGTACGAGCCATGTTCACAGGTAAACAACAACTTCTCTTGCTCTCACATTCGGTCACTAAGGTATTGATAACAGAGTTTAACAGAGTTTGAGAGAGTTTAAGTGCAAAAAAAAAAGCGACTGAAGTAACAATAAGACAAGGTGCGCACTTAGTCTGAACTTGTACGTATAATGATCAAAGCACGTATATATGAAAGAAAGTGACTACGTCAGTGGTATATATGGGAAAAAGTATCAGTTGGTTTGTCTGTAAAACTGAAAAATTGAAGTGAAGGTTTGCAATGCCGACTGTTGAACCGAGCTCCTTGTCGTAAAGCTTCACAGAATGATGGCTGACGCAAGCCTCTCGGCTTTTGGTAACTCGGTCCGCGTCTGCTATTTCCCGGGTTAGCTGGATCATACACCTAACAAGACTTCTTTTTTGTATAACAGGGAATCCCACTTACTGTGTACAATGCGCGGCCACCTGCGGCACGCAATATAATTTTAATAGAAGCTGTTCGCTTGAGTCCACGTTATGGAGTGGCCCGAGTTGCCAACATTGCCACTGCTAAATAGAATAATGTAAATGGCGACGTAGGTGCATTCGACAAACTTTGTGACACAGTTTTAGGTGTAATAAGAGTGTTTGATGCTAATGCGTGATAAAATACGATCACGCCTATTTCGCTCTTCACCACTTTTTTGTTGTGGGTGGTCGCCACTGTACAGGTATCATCGTGATCATGAACAAGCAGCGGTGGTGTCAGACGAGACGGATTCGTTCAAGCCCAGTCTCGGCGAAATGAGCGACGACCAGAGAGATGAGTACATAGCATTAACTAGCTATCTGCATCAAGGCGACTTGCTGTACGATGACAGCTCATCGGAGAGCTGGGTGAGTGACGAAACGACCCCGCAGACATCGGAGTACAGTGACGCGACTGACACGGACGATGACGAAGGGCAGTGCGAGATGCTAGATTCCACGGGCACGGCCGCGGAGACCACGATTGACAGATTAGTAGAATGTGTGGATTCGTTCCTCGCCTCCGAAGATGAAGAATCCGAAGAGGATGACGCGCTGGAAGAAAACGTCGTCGAGAATCGCCTCCACGAAACAAGAAACGTTGCGAAAAGGTTGCCGCGTTATCTTCGGGGACTAATGGGTGAGGCGAACATGTGCTTCGCTCGAGGCCGTTATGAGGACGCTGTCAAGATGTGCCTCGAGATTGTCCGGCTTGCGCCCACTTCGCCGCTTCCCTTCCAGACGCTCGCCATGATCTACGAGGAGCTACGAGATCCGAATCGATCGTTGCAGTTCGGCTTGATCGCGGCCTACTTGGGTACGCAGGACGCCTCCGAGTGGAGCCGGTTGGCGCAGCTTTGCCTGGAGCAGGGTCTCGTCCGTAAAGCGGCTTTGTGTCTGATTAGGGCTCTTAGGGTTGATCCGCACGACTTGGAAATGCGGCGCTTACTGTGTGCGCTGTATGAGCAGCTGGGTGACGAACATCGAGCGCTTGTTTCATGCGCAGCCCTCGCACGTCGAATAGAGGAACCTGACGAGTGCCTGCAGCTGTCGCGACACCTTGTGGATGTCTTCCGCAGTCGTCAAAACCTGCCTTCGGCTGTGCGAGTTCTCCTGGATGCCGCCACTAAGTTTCCCGCGCACATCACAGCTGAAGACATCCACACGCTGCTGGAGATGCAACTGACGCTGAAAATGCACTCGGCTGCCCTGCTAGTGCTTCACGATCATTGCGGAGTTCAGCTGCTGCCGCTGCCGGAGGGGCACAAAGCAATCACCGCAGAACTATTTGAAGACTCTCTCGACGCCTTTGAGAGATGCCTGGTGCCTGCTGAGCTTTGTATTGACATAAAGACGAAGCTTGTGGTTTGTGTAATACACCTGGGTGGGCGGCATCTTGTTATGGATCTTGTGAGAGAAATGAAGCGTGAGCTGGACCCCGAAAAGTCTGGCGATTTTTCGCTGAATGTGGCTGAAGCCTTCATGGAAGCGGAATTCGAGAACGATGCACTACCGCTGCTGCGCATGCTTGTGCGCACTTGCAACTATGGGACGGCGGCCGTTTGGCTCCTATACGCTGAATGCCTGAAGCGACTCGGCCGCCACCAAGAGGCGACAAAGGCGTACGAACGCACGTGCGAGCTTGCACCACGCCACGCACCGTCCCGCCTCTCCCTGGGCCAGCTGTTGGACGCGCAGGGGCTTCGGGACCAGGCCATCGACTGTCTCGCCACCGATTCCCGACAGCTGCAGGACACCAAGGACAGCACGCCAGAGCAGCAGCAGGATTCAGCGTCCGTGCTGCTTTGTCAGGCGTGGCTATTGTGGGATTCCGGACAGCGTGAGGCTTTTATTGAATCGGCCATGACGCTGGTGCGGGCACACTGTTTGTCTGTCTGTTCGGCAGAAGAATACGATGCGGTGTACTCAAATACGTATCACTTGAGTCGCATGAAGGTACTACGTGAACTGCATGAGAAACGCGGCTTCACACCGGGCTGGCTCACAATGGAGAGTGGTGTATCTGTCGACGAACTGCAGGCATGCTTCCTCGAGCTCTACCGAGCACTGCAAGAGACCGGCCGCATGGACGACCTGAGACAAGTCGCGACGGAAGTTCTCGTCGCGCCCATGTTCAATAAAGACGCAACGAGCACTGAGGAGCTGGAGTTCTTGAGCTTTCTAGCCCATTACCAGGACCCAGACCACGTAGAGCACAGCTTTGCCATCATCCGTGCCATGGTGCTCAAGTATCCGGACCAAGTACGTGCGTGGAATTTGCTGGGTCTCGTGGCCAACCAAATACCGGCGTGGCGTAAGAAGGGATTCTACCTCCGGCTATTATACAAGCACGAGAATAGCCTGCCACTTGGTGTGCTCGTCGCTCACAACGCTTTTCTCTGTGCGAACTACAAGCACGCTCTGGCAGAGTACACGCAACTTCTTCGCCATGTCGGAAAGGAAGAGCCAATGCTGTTGCTGTGCTCAGGCATAAGCCTAATGCGTTTGGCGGGACAACAGTTGACACTAAACCAAAATTGTCCAGGGGGCCGAAAGTCTGCAGGGGTTCAGAAGTCTCCAAGGAAGTTTTACTGGCTGGCCACTCAAGGGATGACCTTCTTGTGCCGCTATTTGCGTGCTCGAGGCAGTGATTGTCAGGAGGCCCTTTTTAACGTTGGCCGCGCTCTTCACGAGCTGGGCTACCCGCACATGGCTGTCAACATGTATCAACGGGCACTCGCCGCACCACCGGCTGTGCAGGAGATGCCAGAGGTATTTGACCTGCGACGGGAGATAGCTTTCAACCTCAGCCTGTTGTACCAGCGAGGAGGCAACAACGAATTGGCCGATTGGTGCATTAACCACTACTGCGTCATTTGAATAGGAGATCGTTGTAATTGATTCAATTTTCAAATTTTGTGCAGTCTCCACGCAACCACATTCCGCAATCGTTATCAAAGTGCACTATTACCGTTGGTCATGGTTTGAGACTGCCAACTCATGCCGAAGCAAGACAGGCGAACTCTCAGTCGCTGTTAAGAGTATACGCCTTTCGCATCTTCGGTTCAGAAGCTTTAGCCGAAGCGCTCATTCTCAAAATGAGCTTCGGCCAGCTTTCTGTGCGTAGGTTTCAGTTTCGTGGCTCAAGCAATTTGTTCAATTTGGAGATACGTATATTCACGGCTAATAAGACGAATCACTTTCGCGTTCAGTAAACCACATAATATGCATGGATGTCTTGCTTGTGCTTCCGAAACTTCATTTTACGTATCTTGGTCTCAAGCTTTGACGCTCAATGCGTTGTGTCTTCCTTCGAATGGTGAAGCTTGACAAATGTGTTATGCCTCTGACGTGATCCTATTGGCGTATTTTTATAAGGAAAAAGTTATAATTTGCATATTTTTTATAACGCCAATCGCGCATGAAGTGCAATTTTACGTCGTTATAACAGAGCTGAATGGCCGATTTTGTCAGTGCCTTTGATTTATGTAGAAGAATAATTATAGTGATTTGGTGTTTTTTCGTTTGGCCTGTATTCTTCACTTGAGATGCGAAATCCTATGAACGGGACAATAGCAGTGGGGGGGGGGGGGTGGATGAATTAAAGGCAGAATTAGAGACGTCATTATTGCCGCAAGCTGTTATCGCTTTTTTTGATATTCAGTTCTTTTCAAACACATGTACGTGTGCTCACGTAAAGAAGGCGTGCTCATTTAAGATTCTGCCGCTCGCGTTTGTTGTCCATCTGTGAACGCGTGCAATTGAAATGCTATAGAAATGAGAGTGAAATGTCTCATGATATCCGAGACAGCCTACGCCAAGCGGCTGCATGTGATTTCTCGCCGTCCTTTTTCGATTCGTGTGGAAACGTCTCGCGCACATTCGAGTTTGCTTCAAACAGCTTATGATAACTTTAAAAAAAGCAAAAGCGTTGACTTTTCGCGTACAACCTCTTGAATATCTTGAATTGTAATTTTTGAAACCCTTTAGATGTTATGTAAAATTATGTTAGTATGTATCACAACGTTTTTATTCTTTGTAAGTTTACTCCTGTGAAAATCCCTGACGGGATTGATGGTATCCTTAAATAATTAAATTAAAATAAATATTTGGTACACTTCTTACTGGTTTCACTGGACCTAAGATGACAAAACTAACGCTGTTGGTTCCTTCATTACATTAAACGAGTGCTGGACTGGGATTGCCCTGGCTTACAGATGATCTTCACACACCTACCAAAGCGATAGATGTGTTAGTACATTCTTTGTGCATGCTCGGAACAGCATGTGTGTGATCACTGATGGTGGATTCCACACAATCCATGTACCACCAAGGGTGGGTGGTATGTTTTAAAAACGAAGCTCCTTAGGGTGTGGGTTGTTCTCTCGCAGTATGTTGTAGCAGTCTAGTCAGTTTCAAGAATTGCTCATTAGATGGCGTTGTGTATACGTCTTTGGAAATAATATCGCTTGATGGCATTAGTGGTTTTCGTATAGTTGACAATTAAAGAGGACAGATGGTGCGATTATAACAGACAGACAGACATACAAACGTTAAAACATGCGAGTCGCGCCAAGAGTGATTTTTTTAAATGTCCACCACTCACAGTGTGCACAGGTATAATTAATGATCATTATCTGGAACAGCATCAATAACGTGAGTAGTGGAGCAAGTTCAGGTGTTGCTTTACGTAATGGGTAGTTCGTATATTGGCAAAAGGTAGAAATATGTCATAGTGGGCACTTCGCAACTGTACTTGTCGTAGGAATTCTAGGATCGTATGAAATAGCCACTTTTCACGCTCAAATATGTTTTTTTTTTACTTGAAGCAAGGTTGAGGGGTCCACTAAAAAAGGCTATGCGACTAAGCCCCGATTACGCTGTCGCGTTGTACTCTTGAAGGCGAAGCGTAGACTTCCATCGTCCGTCTTTTGAGAACTTATGGGCTGATTGCACGGACGTCTCGTTTCAATTGCCATGATAACGGCGCTAGCATTTGACTCAGGGTCACCTGAAACCACCGAGAACGGGAGTTCATGACTTTTCGCACTGGAAAAAGAAAATACAGCTGAACCCGACAAATAAAATAACAACAACAACAACCAAAGGACAGGTGGGTTTAATAATTATTTAATTATTTATTTTGCCTGGCTCAGCTGTTTTTTTTTCTCAAGGTCTGATGTATACCTATACCACTTCGTTATGGCTTGACGTAAAGAAAATGCCACCGAGGCGTGAAATATTGAATGCGTTACAGAACATGAGCTGCACCGAATATTGTGCTGCTTTGTCGAAGCTTCCCAATGTGTAAGTTATGAGCATAGTATGAACGTGAGGACATCAATGAAGTTGACATGCACCAGTTGTGTACAGCGGCCCTGGATTGCACCCGTTCGGGCAAGAGCGCCACCTCGCGGCACTCAAGTGCACTTATGCGTAGCATCTTCCAGAGCCGCAGCGTGCCGACGACCAAGACGTCGAGGACTTGGAAAACGACCAGGAACGACAGGCCGATGTACATGCCGATGAAGCCGCCCAGGTTCCTTAGCACGTTGGTTTCCTGCACGCAGTTGTAAAAACACTCGTGAAGCTCCAAAGCTGGTGTTAAGATGGACACTATAAAGTTTCACAACCTCGATAGAATCACACCAGGTGGTTAATAGAAAAAAAATGGGTAAAGCCATAGGAAGAACGAGGCACAGACGTGACTTAAAGTAAGTCATGGTGCCACACAACCCTCGTAGTTTACGCAGTATAGGACAGGCTAATGGGCTACGATGAGACAAATGAGGCTTTTTGTCTGGCCCGATGGTGTTTCACTGGGCCCAACAACAATTTATGAGAACCCAAGCTGTCACTTGGTGGCAGCTAATGACCGATACTTATCTAAATCCACTCGCATATTGTCACGGGTCATGACGTGGACGAAAAGAGCTGAACTTGAGGTCACGTAAAAGGAAAGTCAGATTACAGCAAGACACTGGAACTTTTAGCGGCGAGCAAAGCGTCGGCCGTTACAAGCGGCACAAAGCGGCGCTATTTAGACACGTGCCTTCGAATATTCTAGCGTTATCGCTAGCAGCCACGTAAATTTCTGAATAATCTCTAATATTCGCAAAGTGGGCGTAGTCTTAAAAAAAACAATCTACTACAGCCTCGAAGATCCTCGAAGATTGTCGGCGTGGTTTGCGCTGAACATAATGTAATGAGGCGATAATAAAACTCGAGGAAATGAACGTGGCAATATCATGAATTCTACCCTAAGATCTGATTGATTTGTGGGGTTTAACGTCCCAAAACCACGATATGATTATGAGAGACGCTGTAGTGGAGGGCTCCGGAAATTTCAACCAACTGGGGTTATTTAACATGCACCCAAATCTGACCAAAATGGCCAGCTGATAAGAGGGAGGGTGATGGGATGCGAGGACGGCCGCGCAAGGCGCGATGGTGTTCTACTTCATCCGCGAGTGCTGCAAAGCAGAAGTCACGCTGGTTTGGGGCGTCCCCTAAGAAGAGTGGATTTTGGTCATCCGGTGTGTGTCAGTGCCGTGTCATGCCGATCCGGCAGGCAGGCTGGGATCCTTTTGAATCGTGAATGAAAAACGGTTCTTATTCGCAGCGTTACTGGCACGTGTCCTACGAATTCTGGCTCACTGATCCCCCATAGGGTTAGGCGGTCCCTTCGAACTTACTATAAAATGAATGACATATTTGAAATCAGCATACCAGCCTATATATACAGCCAAAACTTTGTTGCCCCAGGCTACAAATAAGTCCGTCTTTTTTGTTATTGATTGATTGATTTCTGGGGTTTAACGTCCCAAAACCACCATTTGATTATGAGAGACGCCGTAGTGGAGGGCTCCGGAAATTTCGACCACCTGGGGTTCTTTAACGTGCACCCAAATCTGAGTACACGGGCCTACAACATTTCCGCCTCCATCGGAAATGCAGCCGCCGCAGCCGGGATTCGAACCCGCGCCCTGCGGGTCAGCAGCCGAGTACCTTAGCCACTAGACCCGTCTTTTTTTGTTATTGAATCACTCGTCCCCTTAAGAGCGACCAGATTTAGAAAATATTTGGTTCATGAGCTACGTAGTGCTACTTCTTCCCCTGCGTAGAAGGATGGCAGTGAGCACTAGCCTCACTTGTACATCATTGCGTTTCGATGCGCCTACAATCATTCATTCGCCCATACGACTTTTCGTATATTCTGTTATTATAATGAGTTCGGGATCTTTTTACGGTGTGTGTGATGGGTGGACTGTCTACATAGTGGCAGCTACACATCGGGCAGTCGGAATTTCACTACGCACCGAGTTCAAAATTGCCCCTTAGTGGGCCCGTGCCACATACCTGGCAAAGCCCGGGCATGAGGGACAACAAGATGCCGCTAGCGTCAAGCGGAGCACCACTTATTCATTCCACTCGACCTAATGTTGCTGCAGGAACAGCAACGATAGCAACGTCCCATACAGAAAACAGCGAGGCCTCGCATTGTAAGAAGAGGCATACAGAGGAGGGAGAAGAGGTTGACAACCATGACGCCGCATTGACATACTTCATTAATGACATGGCACAGATGGATACAGAAGCACCAAAGGAAAACGAGGGAGCTTACACGGTGGTCAGCCATCACAAGAACCGAGCTTCGGGGATGCCGGCGGTGTTCAGACTAATTGCACCCGAGGACTCCTTCTGGAAAGTGCAGCCGAATCGCATGGCATCTGAGATAATCTCTGCTATCAATGAGAAAGTGATATCATCAAGAATGAACAGATACGAAAGTTTTGTGCTGGAGTACGGTCTTTGTACTCGGCCAAAAAGTAGCTGCTGATCAAGAGTCTGGCTGGCTTGCCTGTACATGTGATGATACCCCAGTCTTACATGAAGAACCTAGCAAAGATTAGAGATGTTCCACTTAAATGCAGTGATTATGACCTACTGGCGTGTCCTAAGGAGTTCCGCCCCTAAAAACGCCAGGCCTGCGCGGAACGCAGCACAGTCACAGCAGAAGCTAGAAAAGCAACCTTTCCAAGCCATTAGTCTAAACATTCTTTGGGTAAATGCGAGAAGCACACTTGATTGGTACCTACTCCGCCATAAATAATTATAATTTCCTTGTACTAGCTACCAAAGTGTGGCGGGTGATTCGGGTTATGATCTTATAAAAGCTTTCGCTGTAATTAGCCACGTTGGAAATAGCAACAATGCGAAATGGAGCACCATTTCGTCGCGGCATGGTTTAAAATGAGTGGTATTATATTTGTGGACGCATTGACTATCATTGGTTCATAGCTAATTATTACTTCTTTCCACAACAAAATATAACTCTTCTGGTACATGTCGGTCATTCAGTTATTTAAAACCAGACGTGGCAGCCATGCAAGTTTTCTCGATGCATGGGACTGCTGCAAAAGCAGGACCTAACTTTCTTCAAGCAAGAACGATGGATTCCTTCTCTTACGCACGAACAAATGATTGCAAGCACATCCATGATCGAAGTGTCGCACTTGAAAATAAAAACATATATTTTCTAAAAAAATATGTGAATAGCTCTTGAACATAGCCCTTGAATGTTACTGCTCAACCTTTCCACTTAACAAACAGGAAATGTAAGTTGTGTTTATTTAGATGTTGCCAATGCATGCTAATGCTTTGTACTTGGAATTCATTCCTATCTAAGAACTGGCTAACCTCCCTGTCTTTCCGCTTAAACTTTCTTCCTCCTTCCTTTTCCTTCCTATATTTATCCTATACACTGCGTCTTGCAGCCTCTTTTGAGAAATTCAGTTATATGTGGACGCTTCTTGCAAATGTCAATATGTTGATGTGCTGGCCCAGCATGGTGCAACATATTGTAAAGTTATACGCAGAAACACAGCAGGAATGGTAAAAAAAAAGACGGGCTATAGACGCTCATCGTACAACTGCTGTAAGCTAAGTATCTAGCATGTTATCTCTTTTCCGTTCCTAGTATTTCTTCGTTTATGCTATTACATCTTCCAAATACTGTTACGTGTCTGTTTTTTTTCGCTGTATCTACTTTCTTCAACATCCACGATGATATAATGTCGACGGCTGCCTACTTTACAGCATAATAACCCTATGAACAAATAACAGTTCATGCATTTCATATGCACCAAACTAAACCAGTGGTTCACGACATCAGCGGAAACCAATATGGCTTCCACGCTTGCGCTATCTTGGGAAGCTGGCTGAAGCTCTCTTTCTGGACGAAGTGATTGCAGGCCAGCGAACAATAGTCTGTCCAGGCGCTGGTGACCGCAACGCAACCCATTGATGCATGGCCATGTCGTCGAACCTTGTAATACCGGCCCTAGTCACGTTCTTTAGGAACGCGTGAATGAAAAGGCGGGGTCGCAATAATCAAGGAGTCCTTCACTACTGTCGTTGCCTGTGCCGAGAAGAAGCGGAAAACAATCGCTGATTAGCGGTTGCGGTAGAGAATAACGAGCGAGAAGTTGACGGACGGCACGTATAGTGTGCCTCCATCTTATTCTTTATCACCGTATATATTTACGTTTATGTCATTGCGCTATGATGTTTCCGAAAGATGGCCTCCGTTAGTATCTCCTAAAAATATTCAAAAGCGAATTTAGTCCGGCGTTTTGTCAAAGATCAAATAGCTCGGATGCCAGAGAATGCGGCACGGGGTGAGCGTCAGAAAGCCCAGTTATACGACGAGTCACTGCGTTAATTACCTTTCTGGCAGTAAGCAGTAGAGGAATAGAATCGGGTCACAATTACAGACATTCGCTCTTTTCGTTGAGGCTGCAATAATGTTTCTTAGATTAACCTATTGATATGACAGCGATAAGTTTTGGTTTTCTTTTCTCTTGGGGATAAGGGCTTTTTGTGGAATACACAATTTTTTCATATTCAGCTTAGAAATTTCGCACATAATCATCTAATTAGCTGTCGCGCGAAAGCGTGCACTCCTAAGGGTATTTGACGTCAGCAAAGGACTTAGCGATATCAGAATGACGGTAATGAACACCCTCCACAAATGTAATCCACGCTTCCTAAGGGCTCCTTTTCAGTGTTTGCTTTCGGTTTGTTAGCTTTCGTCTTAGTTTTATAGCTTAGGCACCGGTATGATCTTGCCAGTGGTCGTTCTTTTATTGTTTCGACCACTGTGTGTGCTGATTTTATCAGGACAAAAGGAAGGCTAAAACAAGAATACATAGATGACTTTTACAGCGAAAGCTGTTGTGAAATCACTTTTCAGGTCACCCAAAGTTGTTGTCCGCCGCTGCCGCCACCCGTAACCACATTTCGCAAACTTAGAAAAGTAACCTTGCACCGATGACACAGTGGGGCTCGAACCGGAGTCCTTTGGGTGTCAGCTCATAATTCTACCACTGAGTTATGCTGGTGCTTCTAACTTGTTGCCAAACTTGCCTTAGGCAGGCATGACTTAGCACCAATGGCACAATGTGGATTGAACCCGGGTCCGCTGCGTGCCAGCCCAGTATTCTACCACTGAGCTACACCGGTGCTTTTTTCATGGTATTGAATAAAGTATTTGTGCAATAAAGACAAAATCAAGCGAACAAAAGTACAATCAAGTCGCGAAAGTAAGCGCTCAAGCGTTACTCATAAACACTAAATGGCTAATACAGCGCGAGTTCCTCACATGGAGAGTTCTTCACATCGTGTTATACAAACAAAAAAGGGGTGAGGTCAAACAGTTCTCTAAGATGGAGGACCAGTCCGGTCTAAAGTCTAGCTTGTCGTAAATGTTTTTAGGTGGATAGCCATTTGAAGTAAGTGTGCGCTTGAAGAGGTGGTGGGCTCTGCATTGCGGTCATGCATTCGTGTCTTCAACAAGCTGTGCATACCCATGAGGAAAAACATATCATATGGTACTTCATCAAGCGCTGCTGTTAGAAGATAACGTATTGTGTGAGAATTAATGACAAAACGTTTTTTCAGTGCTCGCTGAAGGACATCCCAAAACAGTATGGCATCTTTGCAGCTAACAAAGCATTGTTCAATCGTTTCCGACACATCACATAGACGGCAGTTAACAGCCGGAACTAAAATACCCTTTCTTTCTAACCATGTGTTTACCGCCAATGTTTCAGAGTGGAGTTTATAGAAGATTGTTTTTGAATTCGGTGGAATGAACATTTTGCGCACTCGCTTCAACACATCGTGGCCTGGAAGATTGGTGTACAATGAGCGGTACAATGGAGGTGGGAAGAGTGTACTCAGTAGGTCCTGATACAGCACCTTGGGCGATACTGCGTAGAGGTATTCTACAGAAAAGCGAGCTTTAAGGAACTGAACTGTGAGGTAAACTTCCTGCATGAATCCCCACAAGCATGGGCGTTCGGAGAAGTTCGATGAAACAATTAAATCTGGTAAGCAATCAACAAATGTAACCTGCAAGAAGGAACGGATTACAGGATGGGAATTATCTAAAAAAAGAAAAGAAGAATCGGGACACTATTTGCCATAGATAAAGTTGTTTTAGTCCTAACCCACCCTCACTAACTGGCTTGAATATTGACACGTGCGGTTCTTTTGGTTTACGAAGGAAGACGCTATCACTTTCTGTTAAGCGCAACGCAGGCCGCGTTTATCTTGTATGCCACTCTGGAACGCGTTACGACGCGTGTATAAAAAAACTGACACGTGCGGTTCTTTTCGTTTGCGAAGGAAGACACTATCACTTTCTGTTAAGCGCAACGCAGGCCGCGTTTATCTTGTATGCCACTTTGGAACGCGTTACGACACGTGTATAAAAAGCCGGCGCAGTGCGCCACTGGGGGTCTTTTTTTTCCGTCGGCCGACGACTGTTCACGCCGCTGTTGCTGTGAGTTGTGTTTGGCCCTGTTTTGCTGGGCACAAGTTCGCCCAATAAACAGTTCGCCTGACACCGCCCTGACTCCTGCGTGCTTCCTCTCAAGTGCTGCGTGTATCACAACCTCGTGACATCTGGTGGAGGTGCTTCTCAGTCCATGTACCGTACGCCCCCGTCCAGCCGTGAGCCAAGCCCAAGCCGCCAAGAGGACGACGCCGACCCGGTCGTTCGAGTGAGCCGAAGACAACAAGGACTACCGCCCGAATACCTGCCGCTCCCCGACAAGGACAAGAAAACAAAGGCTGCTACGAAGCCGGCATCCACGATGACGGAAGCAAGGTCTTCGGCAACCGTGGTCGTCAACCAGCCCAAAGAACCGCACGTGCTACTGGCAAATCGAAGTAGACGAGAGAGACCGAGAGAAGACTGCCTTCATAACACCAGACGGCCTATTCGAGTTTAAGGTCATGCCCTTTGGTCTTTGCTCGGCGCCTGCGACGTTCCAACGGGTTATGGACACAGTACTCGCAGGCTTGAAGTGGCAGACTTGCCTCGTCTACTTGGACGACGTAGTCGTATTTTCTTCCAACTTCGACGAGCACCTCCGGCGCCTTGAAGCTGTTCTTCGGGTAATCAAAGCCTCGGGACTTACCCTGAAGCCAGAAAAGTGCCGCTTCGCCTACGAGGAACTATTGTTCCTTGGCCAAGTTATCAGCAAGTCGGGAGTGCTCCCTGATCCACAGAAAACAGCTGCGATCGCCGACTTTCCTGCACCCACCGACAAGAAAGCAGTACGCCGATTTCTTGGCCTCTGCGCTTATTACAGGCGCTTCGTGAAGAACTTTTCGCGGATCGCCGAGCCACTGACGTACCTCACGAAGGCCGACGTCGACTTCAAATGGGAAACGCCGCAAGTCGAGGCATTTCAAGAATTAAAGCGACGCCTGCAAACGCCGCCAATACTGGCGCACTTCGACGAAGAAGCTGACACCGAAATTCACACGGACGCAAGCAGCACAGGGCTCGGCGCCGTGATCGTGCAGAGGACCGACGGACTTGAAAGGGTCATCAGTTACGCTAGCCGGTCACTTTCGAAGGCAGAAGCCAATTATTCCACGACAGAAAAGGAATGCCTTGCCGTCATCTGGGCTACATCAAAGTTCCGCCCCTACCTGTACGGCAGGCCTTTCAAAGTCGTGAGTGACCACCACGCCTTGTGTTGGCTAGCTAACTTGAAGGATCCATCAGGGCGCCTCGCACGGTGTAGTCTCAGACTACAAGAATTTGACATCACCGTCGTCTACAAGAGCGGACGAAAGCACTCCGACGCCGACTGCTTGTCTCGCGCCCCTGTCGATCCGCCGCCCCAGGATGACCAGGACGACGACTCTTTCCTGGGACCCATAAGTACCGACGACTACGCGGAACGCCAACGAGCTGACCCGGAGCTCAAGATCCTCATGGACTACCTGCAAGGCAAGACCGCCGACGTGCCGAAAGTATTCCGCCGAGGACTGGCTTCGTTTTTCCTGCGAAACAACGTCCTCCTGAAGAAAAACTTCTCGCCGCTCCGCGCCGACCACCTCCTCATGGTACCTTCAGCGTTACGTCCAGAGGTTCTGGAAGCATTACACGACGACCCGACAGCCGGACATCTTGGTGTTTCCCGCACACTGTCACGAATACAAGAGAAGTACTATTGGCCTCGCCTCGCTGCCGACGTCGCCCACTACGTAAAAACATGCAGAGACTGTCAGCGACGCAAGACGCCGACAACTAGGCCAGCCGGACTTCTGCAACCCGTCGAACCACCTCAACGGCCATTCCAACAAATCGGCATGGACTTACTGGGGCCGTTCCCGACGTCAACTTCTGGCAACAAATGGATTGTCGTAGCGACTGACTACCTCACCCGCTATGCCGAAACAAGGGCCTTGCCCAAGGGCACTGCCGCCGAGGTCGCCATGTTCTTCATTGAGAACATCGTCCTCCGCCACGGAGCCCCCGAGGTCCTCATCACCGACAGAGGTACGGCCTTTACGGCTGACCTAACGCAAGCGATCTTGAGGTACAGTCAGACAAGCCACCGCCGAACCACCGCGTACCACCCACAGACGAATGGCCTCACCGAGCGTCTAAATAAGACCATTGCCGACATGCTGGCCATGTACGTGGACGTCGAGCACAAGACGTGGGACGCCATACTCCCGTATGTAACCTTCGCGTACAACACGGCCGTGCAGGAAACGACGCAGTTTGCTCCATACAAGCTCGTCTACGGACGGAGCCCAACAACGACGCTTGACGCCATGCTACCGGTCGGCACCGACGAAGAAGACCTCGACGTCGCCAGCTACCTGGATCGCGCTGAAGAAGCTCGACAGCTAGCCCGCCTGCGTATCAAGAGCCAACAGACGGTCGACAGGCGCCACTACAACCTTCGACGACACCACACCGAATACCAACCAGGTGACCTTGTCTGGGTCTGGACGCCGAAACGACGACGGGGATTGTCTGAGAAGCTCCTGCGACGCTACTTTGGACCCTACAAGGTAGTCCGACGTCGTGGTGAACTGGACTATGAGGTCGTGCCCGATGGCTTAACGTCATCCCAACGACGCCGTGCACGACCTGAAGTCGTACACGTGGTGCGACTTAAACCTTATTACGCGCGCTGATTAGCTGTGACGCATTGTTAATGTAATTTATTGCATGTACTCTCTCTTATGTTCTGTCTTTAGCATCGGGACGATGCTTTTTCAGCGGGGGGTAGTGACACGTGCGGTTCTTTTGGTTTACGAAGGAAGGCGCTATCACTTTCTGTTAAGCGCAACGCAGGCCGCGTTTATCTTGTATGCCACTTTGGAACGCGTTACGACGCGTGTATAAAAAGCCGGCGCAGTGCGCCACTGGGGGTCTTTTTTTCTTTTCCGTCGGCCGACGACTGTTCACGCCGCTGTTGCTACGAGTTGTGTTTGGCCATGTTTTGCTGGGCACAAGTTCGCCCAATAAACAGTTCGCCTGACACCGCCCTGACTCCTGCGTGCTTCCTCTCAAGTGCTGCGTGTATCACAACCTCGTGACAATATATTATCACTACGCATGGGCTCAAAAGTCGAAGACCATATGAAAGTAGCAAAAATCAGATGAAAGCGTTGTATATAGAATCTTGCGCAATGAATAAGTTGCAATACATAGTAAAGCTTTGTCGCTAAGAAAGTATTGCAAGCTTCAGCTCTCCCGAATATCGAAAGTCGATAGGGAACAAATGTCTGGGCCTGTCGTTCAAGCTTAGGGACGCGTTCCTTCCAGAAATGCGCACTGAATCTATATGCATGCAATGGTACACCGAGGTATGTTGGAGGAGTTCTTGTCCAATTAATCGCTGCAAAGTGCTTCGGTGCTTGTGACTTGCTGCCCCAACTTGCCTTAGGCAGGCTTGGTGTCGGGAAAGCAATCGCGTTAATAGGGCTTCAATCGTTTCCGGCACATCACAGAGACGGCAGTTAACAGCCGGAATGAAAATACCCTTTCTTTCTAACCATGTGTTTACCGCCAATGTTTCAGAGTGGAGTTTATAGAAGAATGTTTTTGAATTCGGTGGAATGTACATTTTGCGCACTCGCTTCAACACATCGTGGCCTGGAAGATTGCAGTACAGTGAGCGGTACAATAGAGGTGGGAAGAGTGTACTCAGTAAGTCAGAAAAGCATGACGAGCAAGCTCGTCATGCTTTTCACATGCTACTCGCTGCAACTGGACACTTTTGATAAGATATAGGGCTGCTGAAGTTATGCAGCGTACAATCTACTTGCGTTTTACAACAGCGAAATAACAAGCAGTCGTCGTACAATGCAATAGCGTAACGAGTTGGCCGTCCAATGTTCCAAACCATCACAAAAGCTTGTTCTTGTGCCCCTATTAACTGTGGCGCAACCCACTCGAGCCATAATTCTTCATCGTCGTCAGCCACAGTATGGACAATTGGCACGAAATTCCTTGCAAGTGTTTAGCGCAAGCTCGTCATGCTTTTCACATACCACTCGCTGCAACCGGACGCTTTTGATAAGAGATAAGAATACTGAAGTTATGCAGCGTACAATCTATGCTCGCCCTTACGACCATGGGTGAAATATCGGCTCAATAAAAAAGCGGCAGGGTGAGTTGGTATCAGTTGACTTGCGGTGCGAAAACAAAAAGTGCGACGTGTCGTGGCTCGCTAACACACGCCGACTGCATGGGCCCAAAAGTAGTAGACGAGTTGGCATGCACCAACTTGATGAACCCATGCGCATGCGCAGCATTTTGAAATCTCCCCTGCAGTTAGGGCTCCGCAGACCGCCGGCCACGCAATCGCGTGTTCCCGTTAACAGTGAAAGGTACTGTACGTAGATATGAGCACGAATGCATTCCACCGAATTTTCTTACTTGATATTTCTTTTAATTGTCGGGCTTCTAAATCTGGACCTAATGCTGAGTTGCAGGATGGTACTTTTTCGGAGCCACTGCGGCATGTAGTTAGTCTTTTTTTTTTGTTGTTGTTAGCGCTTTACAGTAGGCGCACTTACACATTAGATGTTTCTCTCTTTCTGAACTCTTCTTAGACGTCTTCATGATTACAACACGAATGAGCGCCTCTAGAACGCTACATTGCTGAACGGTCACACTGCCGAAGCATATCTCAGAGGCCATGAAGACGGAAGCACGTGATTTAGGTCTGCTCCGCCAGGTGTCGAAACGATCCCAGGTGCTCACAAGGAAACCATCAAACTGTCTTCTCTGTCAGTTAAATAAATTAATTAATAGTCATTAATCATTCGGACAGTTAATTGCTAGTCATGTTAAGTAAATGTACTCTCCGATATCACATGTGCCCAATATATATTCCTTAACTTGAACCCCAACCTGGTTCAAGTTGAGATTGCTTGGTAAACCTTCCTGCCTTCTCTTGTTGTTCTTGTCCTTGAATCAGAACCACCTGTTTCATACAAGTTTTATTCTTCAGAAGGTGCGCTGGTTATTTAGAAAAGTGGGGTAACTGCTCGAGTGGAAGTGCTTCGAAGAGAGACAAGGGTGCGACTAAATATAACCCTCTGGTGAATTATGTAATTCCGATTCTTGTATATATATATTCATAGCTGAAGTGCAAACAAGAAACTCGAACTGGTGATGAAGCTTTGGGAGTATAATCTGACCTGCCAATAATGGAACTTGATAGGCTTACAGTGGCACACTTGTGGAGTATCCCGGGGATCAATTTTTGTGGCAGCGCGCGACTTGTTGCACGTACATACCCTTCCTTACCTCAGCGGCACTTGACGCAAGCACCGTTCGTGTGCTTACGGCTTCAAATTTACGGCAAACATTAAGCTATTCTGAACCGAGAGAGGCATCAGCTAAATAGATTAAGCGTCGTTTAATCCCGCTCTCCAATAATCGGGCACGCTTTCTCTTCGAGCACCGGCGCTCTTTCAATTATGATACATTTTGTGCTGTTTTCCCGTTCTCGCGTAAATGGTAGTGTCGCTTCAAGCAAACAGAATGACTGCTCGTTGAACGTGTGCTTGGTATTTGGTTTAATTTGCGATTAAGCGCGTATTAAAGATCCCCAGAGGCTATGTATGTGGCATTCTGTCTAAAACTGTCGATATTACACATGGTCAGCATATATATATATATATATATATATATATATATATATATATATATATATATATATATATATATATATATATATATATATATATATATATATATACACGACCTTGGCATTTGCCCCATTGTGCTGTCTCGACAAGGCCGCGACGATGGTGGTGGCTTCCGATGAACACGTTTTGCTATCGGCCACAAAAACGATAACCGCTGTGACTGCTTATCGCTGTCAAAAACCGGTGCGAGGGGAGCGTGTCGTTCGTACGCGAAACAATAGGGAGCACTAGAATCATCGCGCACACTGACGCGCGAGTGGGTTTTTCACGTTGTATTTTTTCTATTTCGCGGGCATTGGTAATTAGCAGAAGAACACTAATGCTTAACAGATATAAAGTTAAAAACTATCTATTTGGATGTTTTGCAAACCAATCTACAACTTTCTCATTGAAATTTTTATCCGTCTTCGTTCCTTTCAATAGTTCGTTAATTAAACAGATTTAATAAACAATATTCGAGAACACAAAAATAGTTTGACTAACTCCAGGACAGGGTGAGCAACATGCATTTGGTCGCATTGTAATTACGTGTTCCGGAATATTTTAAAGCTCTTGCTAAAGTTACGTGGGATACCCTGTATATACTCTCCAGGCAAGAGTTTTTTGCGTTCAGTCATAATTTAAGTGCCCCAAAGAGTCGTGTGTGAGTGATGTGAGCTCAGCACAAAACTTTTAGATGAACTGTCGGCTCAGCGTTGTCTATTCCTACGGAAAAGTAGCAGCTTCAGAGCTTTCGCAGTTCTACACATCGCCTCTATCCCACGCCTCCAAATATCGTTCTTTGCTTTTTTTTCCTTTCGGAGCCGGAATTCTTTCACGACGCGCCTTAGAAGAGTAAGGAAGCGAACGAAGGGAAACGGCGTGCCTTACCGGTTCTCTTTTTTTTTTTTCATTTCTTGCAAGCCTCGCTCAGGACAACACTTCCGCTTTGTTGTGTACATCGATTTGCTGTTTCTGCTTGTTACGAACTGGTAGAAGTAAATGAGGAACACGCCAGCTCTCTTTGATCTACGGTTGAAAGCACCGAAGGGCCTGAACTTTGACAAAAAAAAGTAAAACGACAACACAGCGAGAGAATTTCGCTGATCTTGCGAGCGCCTCATGGTCTACAGCCTCATCGCTAATTCTAACTCGTGTAGTAGTTTTTGTTTTAAGTGCCTCGGTAAAACGCAATGCGACAAAGTGGTTTCATTCTTTCTTCGGTCTTATTGATTGTGCGTGGGCGTTTCTGAACCTTTGTGACGTCTACGGCAAAAGCTTCTTGAAGCTCTGTATGAGTCTTAAAGTCGGAAAACTCATAGCTCAGGTGTCTGAGATGTTGGCTTCGCCTTTATGCGCCCGATGTGCACTAAGAAAACAAGTTCTGACAGGATATTGCTGAAAAGTTGTCATTTCAAACAAGCTAGAATTCGGGTCTGGTGAACACACACTGCGGAATATAACATTTTTGAAAAGCAGTGCAATTAAATTCTCTCTAACTTACGCTTCTTTTCCTTTTCACCTGTGCATGCACGCACGAGAAGGAAAAAAATGGTGAGAGAAAACACTTCGTCAAAATGTGTGTTTACAAGATGCTCACGTGCTTAGTTTTGTATACATGTTCAGTTTTCAATTATTTTTTTTTATTTTTCAGAGAGAGCGATCAAATTTGTGATTGAAAAAAATTGAAGGAAGGACATTTGTTACCGCCATAGGAGCACAACGTTTTCGACAAAATAACAGATCGTTTCTTTATTTGCACGTATTGCTATCGCTGTCCTTGTATTTTTGTAGCACTAAACATGTCGTACAGTAAATGCCAACTGTGCCAAGTTAAGGTCTTCCTGAGTAATCATAAAGAACGTGAATTTCAAGTGCATTATCTTTATTTCTAAAAAAAAAGACGCATGCGCTACGTATGCTTTTTGCAAAATGATCAGGTAGTCTATGGACGGTGGTTCATTTACGTTAGTAGTTAATGCTCTTTGAGCCTATCAATCGTTCTAATTTCTTATTTTATTGATGGCGAGATACAAGGGGATTTCGATGCACAAATAAGACCAGGGCTACTCCTTATTCTTGGAAGCACAGCAGCTGACGGAGCACCCCAATGTATACATCCCAAAGATGTTATGGCTTCCGTCCCAACTCTGAAAAGTGAATTTCATTTCTTATTGGCAAGATCTTTCAGCACGTGTGAAAATATGTGGTTTCGCCAAAATTCTAAAAGTTAATGCACCTTCAAGTTTGGCGATTATAACTCGTGATATACCGGGAATTTAATGCAAACATTTAGATGATGTGCGAAAAAACTAGAAGCATTTATGGGCGTAATACAAGATACTAGCTGCAACGTGGTACAATGGCAAAGTTTTTTGCTGAAGAAACGTAAAATAGCCGCACATTGATTTTGATTAGTCCTGCAGTTCTTGCTTAGTTCAGCAAAAACTCCAGCGCTCGTTTTTGCGGAATGTATGCGCAATAAAAACGAGAATTCCCTGCATTGAGAAAGCTTTCCGGCACGTTCTTCAAAGCCATGTAAATATTATCGAAAAAAATAAAAGGGTGAAGGGCAGCACAGTTTAAGACAAGCAGTCATGTAACAATGGGAAGCGCTAAGGAACCACATCCCCAGATGTTTAGGAAGTGAGGAAGCTCCGTCCGAATGGCAAAGCGGCCATTTATATGCGTGTAAGATGGTGACCCAAGGGTGAATCACAAATGCCTAACCTTTCTTACGGGCTGCAAATGCGTTGGTGCACGCCGTTTCGGCATTTCTTATGAAAATCACTTTATAAATAATGGCCTTGCTGTCCCTTTATCTACATCGTGCCGAATGATGGCTTTCATTACGTTTTCTTTAACATGTTTCCACGACACATGGTTTTCAGCTTTGTCTCTTCAGTGAGTACAAATAGTTCTGTGCGTGGACATTTTATTCACACAGCGCTGGGTGGTGGTGCTCGACTGGTGACCCGAAACTCTTGAGGTCGAATGCAAACCGTGTTGGCCGCGTTGCGATGGATACACAAGGCTAGAGGCTCGACCACCTGGATTTAGGTTCACGTTAAGAACACTAGATAGCCGAAATTCGCGGAGCCCTCCCCCCCAACCCACCAGCGCCACACACACACACGACGGCGTCCCTTAAAATCATAGCTTGTCTTGGGACGCAAAATCCCAACAATTATCATGTTATTTCACACATTGCAGTGCAGCATGGGTGCAAGCGCGCGTAGCTGATCACATAGGCAGGTCCTTCACCAGAAGGAGCCTTGTGCTCGGAAAGGCAAGCCTTGGAGCTGGGGTAAGCCGGGGGAAACAACGAATATTCTTTGGACGCGTCAGTAACACAGCTCACGGGAACAGTGTGCAGTAGAGTTAATGGCCAGTATGATGTGCACTCGGCTAAAGGTGGTCCATCGGTGCCGGCAGAAAGGCTTGAATTACTTGCGTATGCAGCACTTTTGATGTTCTTTGTGGCATTGTGCATAGGTGATGGTCAGTGCATTAGAAATGACTTGCAGTTCAGCGAGTACAAATAGCTTAGAAATGGAAGGGGGTGGGGTGATTGGCTCAAAGTGCCTAAAAATGGTATCAGAGAGAGAGAGGCGTAGACATCTCTTGGCATGCAACCCTGTAACATCAAAATGCCTCGAACTTAAAAATGCTTTAACTAAATATTGTTAGGTGAGAAGTCAGATGGAGCTTTGAGTGGGAATACAAGCAAAAGCTTTGGAATTGTCTGTATTAGCTGAAATGACAGTTTTTTTCCTGTTTATGTTTATATTTACTGTATCATTCTCAATTTAACGCAGCACGATGAATCAATTATGTAATAAATAAATAAAAAATTAAATGAATAAATAAATAATTGCATCTGTTATATGAGTAAACTCAGATTGTTAAGACTCTCTTATCTATGATATTGTAACGGGGAGTATTTAATAAGTTAACGCCGGTTGGGCTAACACTGCACACAGTATGCAAGGATGCAGGACAACCGTTACATCCAGAAGGTACATTGTGCACGTGTGTCACCTGAAGCCCCATCCCAGTGACCCACCCGTCTAATAACAGCAGGCACCGGGACGGTGCTTTGCCGCCCGGGGTAATGTCACGGGTATAGAAAGGTACCTCAGGCACGGGTGCAGAAATGACGCAGAAGGAATGAAGACGACGATGTTGTTGTGGGACCGTGTCTGGACTGCCCTGTTGTCCTGCATCCTTGCAAACTGTGTTGAGTGTTAGTCCAACAGGCGTTAACTTATAAATACTCCCCGTTACATTATGCATGCGTATGGTTTCAGCTGTATACTGTTTCATAAGTACGTCAGTTACCTAAGCGGCATTTTTTCATCACGTTTGAGGTTCACAGAACGGTGGCATAGGAACCAAAGCTTTTGTGGTGACGATCACCGCGCACGATTCATACCAAGGGTGTTCTTTCCAGCCGCTCTTCAATTATTTCTTTAGAGCAACAAAAATAGTGTCACAATTTGACGCCTTCAAGGAAACGCCCGAAAAACCCGCCGGAGGCCCTGATCTTATTCTCAAATGGCCAAAGTGGGCGTATAGAAAAACCGGCCTTAACTAGATGCAGTCTGACGCAGTGGTTGTATTACCCACGTATGTATGCATGTTACCGGGGGCGCAGAAAAAGAAGGAGCTGGGAGAAGCAGCTTTCCTGTAGTTGTGCAAAGACAGAAACTGTGGTAAAGCAGGAGATGCTCTCCCTACTCCTCCCGTTCACAACACATGCTATATTATACTTTACTATACATGGCTATAGTTTCTCTATCTTCTTTTGCTATCCGCTTTTCTGTATGCTTGTTTGTAAAATTCTCTCACTCTATCTCCTCTGCCTTTCTATCTTTTCCTCTTTCTTTTTCCTTTTTAGATGCGAAGCAGCCTATGGCGGAGTTCAATCCGGTGGGGTCCGGCGTGACCACTCTTATTGCGCATGCGCAGCAGCAGGACCAAGCACTGCCAGAACGCGCTCAGGCGCGAGCACGTTCCAGCCTGTGTAAGAGGCTGGGTATTAAGCTGTGCCCTCTCCCTTTTACACTCTCTCACAAATCACGTGATGGCGTCGGGGAACGAGATGCTGCAGGCGCGCGACGAACAGACGCGCTAGCGATGAACCAGCGTGATCTTCCCCAACAGAAGTACGGGCCGAGTGACAGCAAAAGAAACTACGGTGAAAGCATGGTGTGCTCGAATGTAAACATTCGACAGAAGTCTGTCCGGTTGGGTATGAAACCAGGGAGATGATTTCAAGTCCAACCAAAAGTTTTTGAACAAACCCGAGGTTTCGGAACCGACTTAGTTCTTTCCTCACGAGAAACTGCCGGACTACGTAGCACCGGCGTCATCAAAGCACTCGCGAGAATGACCCCCACCTTTCTCCTCTCTCTCTTTCTTTTTTGCCTCGGGGCGCAGTCCTTGTGTATACACTGGGGGAAGGGCTCCGAGAGAGCGGTTGATGTTTTGAGCTGTCCGCTGTATGTGCCACGACTCGAGTAGTAACCTTCTCCTCCAGTTCTTCTCGCTTTCAAGGATGGTCGTTGCTTCAAAATTTATTCGGCGATCCAACGTCTCAGCATGCTAGGTGACTGTGCTGCGCTCTTTGTAGAGCTTCCGCACTTCATTGGCGTGTTGCTTGAGTCGTTCCGGTAGGTTTTAAATTCGAAGCATTTCTTAGCGAGCTTCGGCGACTATAAGCGTATCTATCTATCTATCTATCTATCTATCTATCTATCTATCTATCTATCTATCTATCTATCTATCTATCTATCTATCTATCTATCTATCTATCTATCTATCTATCTATCTATCTATCTATCTATCTATCTATCTATCTATCTATCTATCTATCTATCTATCTATTTATCTATCTATCTATTTATCTATTTATCTATTTATCTATCTATCTATCTATTTATCTATCTATCTATCTATCTATCTATTTATCTATCTATCTATCTATCTATCTATCTATCTATCTATCTATCTATCTATCTATCTATCTATCTATCTATCTATCTATCTATCTATCTATCTATCTATCTATCTATCTATCTATCTGTCTGTCTGTCTGTCTGTCTGTCTGTCTGTCTGTCTGTCTGTCTGTCTGTCTGTCTGTCTGTCTGTCTGTCTGTCTGTCTATCTATCTATCTATCTATCTATCTATCTATCTATCTATCTATCTATCTATCTATCTATCTATCTATCTATCTATCTATCTATCTATCTATCTATCTATCTATCTATCTATCTATCTATCTATCTATCTATCTATCTATCTATCTATCTATCTATCTATCTATCTATCTATCTGTCTGTCTGTCTGTCTGTCTGTCTGTCTGTCTGTCTGTCTGTCTGTCTGTCTGTCTGTCTGTCTGTCTGTCTGTCTGTCTGTCTGTCTGTCTGTCTGTCTGTCTGTCTGTCTGTCTGTCTGTCTGTCTATCTATCTATCTATCTATCTATCTATCTATCTATCTATCTATCTATCTATCTATCTATCTATCTATCTATCTATCTATCTATCTATCTATCTATCTATCTATCTATCTATCTATCTATCTATCTATCTATCTATCTATCTATCTATCTATCTATCTATCTATCTATCTATCTATCTATCTATCTATCTAATTAGGCTGAAGTCAATTGGGATCCTTTCAAAATTACCGTTACAAAAGAAACAGAACTTTACCGCAGAGGAGCACGAGGCACTTCGGGAACTCTTACGGGATCGGATCATCGTCATCTTGCCCACCGACAAGGGCGATTCGACGGTGGTGTTGGATAGCGGGGGGCTGCAATCGGATGATTTTAGCTCTTTTAGAAGGGGACACATACATGAATCTAAAAAAGGACTCAACGAAGCTAACCCAGACACAGCTAAACAAGCTACTCACGAAAATTTTCAAGCATTACCCGGATCTCAGAACACTTTACCTGCGACTAATCTGCCGCAACCGATTCGCACCGAGTTTTTATGGACTACCGAAAATTCACAAGCTTGACGTCCCCCTCCGACCGATTGTAGACTTCACTTCCTCTCCCTGCCAAACCCTTCCGAATTTTCTACCCCGAATCTTGGCCCCCTGAACCCGAAAGACACCAACTCATATCCTGACTCCAGCCACTTCGTGCAGCTACCGTCAGATGTGAGCATCGACGATGACGAGAACATAGTCTCGTTTGACGTTGTTTCATTGTTCACCAATGGGCCAGTGCCCTTAGCTGTTTTCTCTGCCGGTGATGCGCCTGAGGGGGACGCAAGCCTGAGGGAAAAGAGTTGTTTGGCGGTCGACGAGTTCTGCCGTTTTCTGGAATTCTGCCTATCTAGTACGTACTTCACCTACAACAGAACTATTTTTCAGGCAGAACAGTGGAGCCGAAATGGGAGCTTCCATCTCCATCACGATGGAAAACCTGACCATGAAGTACATAGAAAAGGAAGCACCCAGCTCCTTCTCGCCTTGACCAAAGCTTTTTCTTCGTTATATGAATGATTGCTCTTGCGTCATGAAGACGTCTGAAATTGAATACTTCAGACAGCATCTAAATTCCATGCACCCAGCCATACAATTCACGGTCGAGTGTAGAAGGGACCACTGCATGCCCTTTCTCGACGTCCAGGTGGCAAGAAAGCGCAACGACCTGGAGTTCTCCGTTCACAGGACGCCAACGAACACCGGCCGCTAGCTTCAATTTATTTATTTAGAAAATACTGCAGGCTAAGAATAGCCCAGGCAGGAGTAGGGGTGGTACAGTATGAGGATATGACCAAAAAAAGCAACAATACAGGAGGCACAAACTAACAGGTAAATATACAACACATTATGGTACAAGATCTAAGTTACTCCAAAAAAAATTTCAATAGACCTTAACACGTTTCCAGATTCAAAAATGTGATGTGGTAGTTCGTTCCATTCTGTTAATGTGCGAGGAAAGAAAGAGTACTTGAAATTGTTAGTTCGAGCAAAGATAGGAGTGAATTTTTGTGAATGATATCGTGTAGTTGGACGCGAAGATAACGGAGAAAGAGTATTTGATAGCTCAAGTACACTTTTTTTTTCGGGATAGATAAAAAAAGAAGTTTTAGTCTAGCAATATTCCTGCGACATTATAGAGTTTGAATGTTGTTAATATGCATTAGTTCAGTGTGGGAATCAGATCGGCGAAATCGGTTGAAAATAAAGCGGACTGCTAAACTTTGGATTTTCTCTAGAATGTTAATATCTGTTTTAGTATGGGGATCCCAAACCTCACATGCATATTCCAAACCAGACCTGATTATTGTATTATAAGCTAGAAGTTTTGTTCTGGGGGGAGCACTACTGAGTCTATGCCTTAGCATGCCTAATTTCCTACGTGCAAATGAACAAATCTTTTCAATGTGAGAAGACCAAGTTAGTTTGTTAGTGATTGTTACGCCAAGATATTTGTAACTTTCTGTTAGTAAAATGGGGGTCTCTTTTATACTGTACGGGTTTGATTCTTCCCAACCCGCCTGCCACAAGGCCTTGGTGTGGGAAAACCACGCTTCGGAGTTTAAAGGCACCAAATGAAGGAGACGCAAACGCCAGCATCCATGGTAAAAGAGCGTGTTCTCTTTCGGCTGGTCTCTTCCTCTTCCTCGTCGTTCTCCGTCTCTTGGTGCGCGCGCTATTCGCGCGGGAGGTTCAAACAATTTCCAACATCCTCCGCGCCCGAAAGTTCAATCGCCCAGCTCCAACGGGCATAAAAGTTGTACTGGCCTCGTAACTTCCGTACCTCCTGCCAAGACAATCTTGCAGGCTCTAACGTGATTATCACTTGATAAGTACACGTCAGTAACTCTACCAACTTTCCAAAAAGTTATGGGCACCTTGTCTTCCTTAATGACGACTACATCGTTAACCTTAAGCTGGTTGCAAGGCTGTACTCGCCTAATGTGTGCACTCCTCAAGCACAAGAGGTAGTCTTTATACCAACGCTTCCAAAAATCAGCCACTATTTGCTGCCTGTACTTCCAATGCTTTAAAGTATCGGAGCGAGTTCCCGTCGTTTCAGCAGTATTAGCACTAGGCAGTGTAGTAGACTTCCTACCGGTTAGAAAGTGCGAAGGTGTAAGTACAGCTGGATCGGTAGCGTCAGCGGAGAGGTACGTTAATGGCCTAGAATTCACTACATTTTCTACTTCGGCAAGAATGGTCACAAGCTGCTCGAAATCAAAGCAACCTTTCCCTAGAATTTTCCGTAGGCAGCTTTTAACAGTGCGAATCATCCTCTCCCAAAATCCACCCCACCAAGGACTACGTTCTGCAATGAATTTCCAGGTAATGTGGTTATTAGAGCAAAAGTCCTGTACTTGGAAGTCTCTCAAAGCTCTGTACATCACTTTTAAGTCGCGACTGGCAGCATGAAAAGCTAGAGCATTGTCGGAATAAATAACACTAGGCAAGCCGCGTCGCGACACAAACCGACGGAAAGCCATTAAAAATGACCCCGCCGTCATATCGGAGCACAACTCCAAATGGATCGCCCGAACGACGGCACACGTAAAAATAACGATATAGGCCTTCACGGGACTGGTTCCTTTCACAAAAACGGGACCAGCAAAGTCAACACCCACAACTTGAAAAGGGTGTGATCTCTTAACCCTGTCGGTCGGCAGTGGTGCGGTAGGGGCTGTTGCAGGTTGGAGCTTGAATCTAGCACACACTTTGCACCTAGAGAGCACTTTTTTCACACACTGGCGGCCCTTAATCACCCAAAAACACTCGCGTAGCTCTGAAAGGGTATCGTTTACACCACTGTGCAGCAGGCGCCGGTGCGTGCGGTCGATGATGAGGTATGTGCAGCGGTGGTCAGCTGGTAGTAGAATCGGGCACCTCACGTATTCTGATGTTTTTACGTTGTCAAGCCGGGTCTTGATTCTTAAAATCCCATCATTGTCCAGGAATGGATGCAGATTACGAATTCGGGATGCCTTAGCTAATGGTTGGTTTTTTAACAATGAGGCGAGTTCTATACTAAAGGCTTCCGCTTGTGCATTCTTCATCCATGTAAACTCGCCTTCTTTTATCTCAGGGGCAGTGAGTGGGCCCATCAGACGACGACTGGTGTGCACTCGACAATTGTGAATAAATCTTCGAATCCAAGCTGTGATTCTAACAACTCGTATCCAGCTGCTGTACTTGTCGAGCTCGAAAAGTGGCTCTGCTTGCGAGCATTGACAAGCCAAAACTGTTGTGTCTTCGTCGTTTGATCTACATAGTTCATCCGTTGACTCATGAGGACCAGCTTCACTTGCCGGCCACGTTTCTTGGGTACCAGATAGCCAGTCAGGCCCATGCCACCATAAATCGCTAGTACAAAGGTGATGCGCTGATATCCCTCTTGTAACTAAGTCGGCTGGGTTTGTCTTTCCAGAGCAATGTCTCCAGCGACTCGGGTCTGTGAGCCCTTGGATCTCAATTACCCTGTTACAAACGAAGGGCTTCCACTTGGTGGCTGTAGACTTGATCCAACTCAAGCAAACTTGGGAGTCGGTCCAGCAGAAGTATTCTATATTTGTGTGTGGCAAAGTATCCACAAGTAGCTTAAGAAGTCGAGCTCCAAGAACCGCAGCGACGAGTTCCAGGCGTGGTAAAGTGAGACCCTTGATTGGAGCGACCCGAGACTTAGCGAGCAGCTGCTGGAGTCGAACCGCTCCGGTACTGTCTTCCACTCGTATGTATGCCACTACTCCGTAGGCACACGGGCTAGCGTCCGTGAATATATGCAGCTGGTGAGTGCTTTTATCAGGGCTGCTGTTGTCTAGTTGATACCTCTTGGTTCTAAAGTCTTTGAGGTCTTGAAGTTCGACAGTCCACTTGTCCCACTCGATCTTCAATGTCTCGGGGAGAACGCTTTCCCAATCGAGTCCTTGCATCCATATCTTCTGAAAAAGTATTTTAACTCGAATGGTGAACGGTGCTAGCAGTCCCAAGGGGTCGAAAATTCGTGATGAAGCCTGAAGCACAGTTCGCTTGGTACAAAGTCCCGCTTTTAAGACTTTCGTCACAGAGTCAATTTTCACCGAAATGGTGTCGTCGGTGTAGTTCCAGGATAGCCCAAGAACCTTAGATTGTGTGACCTGCTCAGCTGACGTCTCTCCTGCTTGCTTGAGCTTCTCTCTTAACAGGTCGCAGTTTGTTGACCACTTCTGCATTTTCATTCCGGCCAGCTCCATTATGGCCTTCGTCTCTTCGTAGAGTTGTAGCGCTTCTTTTGTCGTTGAAGCTCCGAAAACTAGGTCATCGACGTAGAAGCTTGCCTTCAGTTTTGCGGCCGTTACTTGGTAAATTTGTTCAACGTGATCGAAATGGTATTTCAACGTTGCAGATAATAGGAAAGGGCTTGCGGAGGTGCCGAATGGAACTCTGGTCATTCGCATTTCTTGTATTTTTGGCAGTGGTCTGCCTGACATTGGTAGCCCTTCAAACCACAAGAAACGAAGAGCATCTCTGTCTTCTTCTCGAATGCTGATTTGTAGAAACGCCTTCTGCACGTCTGCTGTAATTCCGATGGCGAAAAGGCGAAACCGGATCAAAACCTTGAAAAGGTCAGCATTCAGATTAGGACCCTTTTCGAGTTGTTCGTTGAGAGAACAAGCTCCTGATGCATGCGATGATGCGTCGAAGACTACGCGAAGTCTCGTCGTCGTAGATGTTTCGCGGATTACCTCTCGATGCGGCATGTAGTATAGGTGCTGTGTACAATAAGGGGCATCTTCAACTTTTTCAGCATGACCGTCCACCTCATACTGCCTGATAGCCTTATCGTAGGCTCTCATGGCTTCGTCGTTTGGTGACAGCCGCTTGACGAGTCCATGGAGCCTCGAAAGGGCTACTTTGCGATTGTCGGCCATGTCGACGAGAGGTGATTTCCATGGCAACGCAACTTCATAGCGTCCTTTCCGAAGCCTGGTAGTGTTGTTGAATTCTTCCAAAATATCTGCGTTGCACTGAGACGTCGGCGTGTCGGCAATTCCGATAGCATCGAGGTCCCAAAATCTTTGTAATGGGAAGGCGATCTGGTCGTCTTCGTGGGAACCTGTTCGAAGAACACATACTTGGGTGCTTGCTTTGTTACTCGTGCTTCCACCACCAGATAAGGGGCCTTGGAGAGTCCAGCCCATCTTTGTGTTAATGGCGAGTAAGGCAGGGTTTTCTTCATCCCACCTCACTTCACTCGTGTTGGGCATCAACTTCCAAAGCTGGTCCGATCCAATGAGGACACTCACACCTGGCTCACAATCTACACTCGGGTAAACGACTGCGTCAGCCAGATGTTTCCCCTCCGCTGCGATGGCTTGAAGAAGACGACTCTGCCTTGGTGCTTCAATCATCTCCTCGCAAATAAAGGGCACCACTATGGCCTCAATGTCAATGGTTAGGTCGTCGTGCTGACTGCGGAGCGTGATCTTGACCATTTTGAATCGTCGGGTTGGGTCGCTCGCTCTACCAAACGCACTGATGGCGAGTTCGGTCTCGGCAACAGCAGGTAGACTTAGCTTGGAAGCGACGCTCTCAGTGACGAACGTTCGCTGGCTTCCGTTGTCGAGAACACCGCGTATATAGCAACAATGAGATGAAGTCGTTACCCAAGCTCGAAAAGTCTGGAGAAGAACATCATTGATGAGTCGGGGAACTGAAGCTCTCTGAGTGGAAACTTGCACCGTAGCATTCGGTTTCTTCTGAGCATTAGTCACTGATGGTGTTTCAGAACTACTAGCATTGCACATCGAGGAGGCGTGTCTGCGCTTGCATGCTTGGCAGTGCACTCTCCGCCGGCAATTGCGGACCAGATGTCCTTTTGACGTGCACCGGAAGCATCGACCGTCTGTTACAAGTTTGTTGCGCTTCTCGGCCAGAGTCATGTCACTCGTGCAGTCCTCTGTCTTGTGATCGGTAGCAGCGCAGAAAAAACAGGACGAGGGGGAAGATATTGTCTTGTTTTGAAGAACGGATGCTGTAGGAGTCGCGGACTGCTTCTTGAATGATCTATTTAATACAGGTACGCTGTTGTTCGATGTCGTTGGCAAATTGTTCACTAAAGAACTCTTTTCTCGACATTCAACTTCGATGCGGAGAAATTTCATCAGCTGCTCAAGTTCCTGATCAGATGAAGCCTGGCTCGTTTCCGTCGTGTTCTCCATACTTTCTTTTTTGAAGTATTCTACGACAATGTCAGCTGGTATGACTTTGAGCAGAACTTCATTCAGCATAGCCGCGTAGGATGACTCCGTGATTCCAAGACTACGCAGTCCCCTCCTGTTTAGTTGAACTGTGTCGAAAAGCTTGCGCAGAGCAGTGACATCACTCGCTAATTTCACTGGTTTGAGCGTGCGCAAATTTCCTAAGTACTTCTGCTCAATGACTTTCTTGTTTCCAAACCGACGTTTCAAAATTTCCAGCGCGTCATCGTAACAAGAATCTGTCACCTGAATACCGGCGACGGCCTGAGCTGCAGGTCCATCTAGAAGTGAGGCCAAGTAGTGAAACCGGTCTGTGTTGGACAGCCTTGGGTTCTCGTGCACGGAGTGCAGGAACATATCCCAAAAGGGTTGCCACTTGATCACGTTTCCATCGAAACGAAGAAGCTCCAGCTTGGGAAGTCGTGCGCCGAACTCACGTTGTGGAAGTCGTTCATGCTCGCTCGGTGCACCCTCACAGGTCCTTGCGCCCATGGCTGGAGTTGTAGACGACGCCGGCGTAGCAGAAGTCTTCAGAACTTCAATGTGGTGCTCGAGCAACGCCAGAGTACTGTTAGCGGCGTCATCGTATTGCATGACCACCTCATAGTCGTCTGCCGCCAGGTCGTCAGTGATCAGGGTTTCAACCTCGTTGTTCAAGGCTTTAAGTTCCACGTTGCTGGCGCGTAGGCGGCCGTGCAGCATTCGAAGTCCAGAAAGCTCGAACTCATTGGACTGGAGCACCTGGTTGACCTCGTTGATGATTCTCGTGTTCATCGATCGCCGCGAGGCCCGCTTGCTCTTCGCTCGCTCCATGTCGGTCTAGCTCGCAGCGCAGCTCACCCACACCAGGAATGAAAGGCTCGGGTCGTTGTAGGCTTGATTCCCGGGTTTCGGCACCAAAATCGATGTGGGAAAACCACGCTTCGGAGTTTAAAGGCACCAAATGAAGGAGACGCAAACGCCAGCATCCATGGTAAAAGAGCGTGTTCTCTTTCGGCTGGTCTCTTCCTCTTCCTCGTCGTTCTCCGTCTCTTGGTGCGCGCGCTATTCGCGCGGGAGGTTCAAACAATTTCCAACACTTGGTTCATTCGAGCCACCACTTGCCGCGCAGAGCGACAGAGGATACGAAAACCCCCAATCAGCATTAATAGGCAGCCCTCCGAAATGCGTACCGGTCCCATACGTTCAGGGAACCAGTGAGATGTTGGCGCAGATCTTCAACAAAGAAGAGGTTCGTATCGCGCACGTGCATTCGTACACGCTGGGCCGCCTCCTTCCCCGCCCGAAAGTCCGGCCAACAATGGACAGGACCCCCGGTGTCATGTACAAAATCCCATGCGCCGAGTTCCCTTCTTCGTATATCGACGAGACGAAAAACCTACCGGAACGACTCAAGCAACACGCCAACGATGTGTGGAAGCTCTACAAAGAGCGCAGCGCAGTCACCGAGCATGCTGAGACGTTGGACCACCGGATAAGTTTTGAAGCAACGACCATCCTTGAAATCGAGACGAACTGGAGAAGGTAACTACTCGAGTTAAGACATATACAGTTGACAGTCAAAAACATCAACTGCTCTCTCGGAGCCCTTCGTGTACACACATAAACTGCGCTACACGGCCGAACGAAAAAGAAAGAGGGGCGTCATTATCCACCCCCCGAGTGCTTTGAAGACGCCGCTGCTACGTAGTTCTGAGTCACTGCGCCATGCTCTCTACCAGGCTGCAGAAATCAGGTGCCTTTTTTTCCTCTTCGATCCCCTACCACCGCGTATACTCCTGCAGTCTCCCGGAGGAAGGAAACAAGTCGGTTGCGGAACGTCGGGTCTCTTCAAAAACGTTTGCCTGGAGTTTAAATCATCTCCCATGGTGTTCTCCACATTCAAGGACGAGTTAACATTGACACCATGTGCCCATGATGAACGGAACCTTAAATGAACCCATGCTCTCCTTGTCATCCCTTTAAAGGGAGGTGCTATATATTTTCGTTCTTTATGTATCTCTATCACTCTCTGTCTCGGTGTATTCATTCTCTCGCCCTCTATCTTTTTCTCTTTGTTCCCTCTATCTCTGTCTTACTACCCTTTTCTCTCTACTTGATTTTGTCTCCCTCTATGTGCGCTCATTCACCCGCCCAACAGAGTTATTGCATTCTCGGCCGGACAAATCAGCTCATGTTCTTGTTCTTGTTGCCCTTCACTTGTAGTTCATATGCACTGTGAGGGATCGGCCAATAATTGAGTGTTCTGAGTGTGGAGGAGAAAAGGAAGACGAGGACGAAGAGAACGCGTGCCGATGCACGGATTTTGAATTCAGCAGAAACATTGCGCACGCCTTATAATGCTTGTTCGTAAAAAAAGGCAAAGCGACGCCCAAACAATCTGAGCCTATCCCCTGCTATCATTTAGTAAGCTTATAAAGATTTCTTAGTCTTATGCGCTTTGACAGTGTTGGAACGCATGCAAAGCCATTTACAATAGTTTTTACAACTGGTGAAGCATTTTTTACCTATAGCACAGTTTTTTTTTGTACTATGAAAACAAGGTAGAACCACGGATGTGCTGCATGCGAAGTTTGTCTATCTTCCTAGTTTCTTGATACTTGGAGCCTATACACAGTTAAAGCGTGCAAATGACTAATCGTGCATCTTTGCGAGTGACGTGGGAGAGAATGCGCGGTACATTTGGCTTCAATCCCGTGTACCCGACGGCCAGAAAATGTTTCCGCCTGCATGCGGACAGCTTCGCAGCATAGCGATCTGCGAAAGCGCGAGCTAATTACCAACGTGTTAGCTCACAGAAACTCAGTTTCCTTTCACAATAAGCGTATTTAATCCTCGGAATATTGGATCGTAGTTTCGTGTCCCCAGGGGGACACAGGTCGCCTCTTTGCGCAAACAAAGGGGGAGTTCTCAATCGGTGCTTCCTGATTGCGAAGCTTATTATGCTGATTGCGAACCGTAACGCTTGGCTGCGAAGTCCGCGATTCAAGACGTGCATTCCGCGATGTGTTCTGTCTAACCCATGCAATGAGAACGGCATACGTGACTGAAGTGTTGTGTTATCTTCCTAAACTTGGGCTCACCTTCAGCATGAGGTTTTGGTCGTGAACTGAATATAAAATGCATACCAATCTATGATCGACTGCAACAATAACGTTCTATAATCGACGAAAAGGTAAAGAGTCCGAAATATTATATAGAAAGATTACTCAGAGGTTAGACTTGGTTGGGGTAGTCTTTCCGGCTTCCAAGTGAATAGAGAGAGACAGAGGAAGAGCAAATACGAAGTAACTTCGTATATAAAATGCGTCTGTAACAATCAGCTTTCTTGTTGTATGTTACGTAGGCCTTCAGTGTTTATAAATAATTGAGCCGATGCCATAGAAAGCTAGACTTCTGCGCAATTGCGTCGGGACCACTATGTAATGTAATTAACGCGTGAAAGGCTAAAAGCGTGCTTTATACATTAAAAAGTGATTTCAGAAGCGTGAGGAGGAGGAAGCAACAAAAGGGAGAAGGCAGGGAGGTTAACCAGAAAGACATCCGGTTGGCTACCCTACACTGGGGGATTAGGGAAGGGGACAAGAAAGACGAGAAAGAGGGAAGGGAGGGAAAAAAGGTGGGGGAGAAACTGACAGTAATTTCACTGCAGCGTGTAGAACTCTACCGCATGTCAGAGGCGTTCACACAAGCCTGTGTTTCTCAGGAAACACAGCAGAGCTTTCACTGCCTTGTGGGCTGTCGAGGCATGTGGACGTTGCTGTAATAGCACCTGCACAGAAAGAGGCCGATCATACAGTCGTTGCATTGCGTTGGCAAGTACTTGTCTATCTGAGGCAAATCGAGGACAATGGCACAGCAGGTGTTCGATATTTTTTGTCGGTGCCGCAAACATCGCACGCCGCACCGTCAGTAATTCCGATTAACGTGGTATAAGGTTTCGTGAAAGACTTCCAGCCAAAGGCGATAGAGAAGCGAAGCTGCACGTTGATCTAGGCCGTGTGGAGGCCGGAGTTGTAGTGACGGGTCGAGCTCGTGTAGTCTTGTACGTCGTATGCTTAATGTGTTCCACTCAGTCAGTATGAGACTGCGGGACAGTTGACGAATATGCCTCGCCGAATCTGCTCTTGAAAGCGGAATCAGAACGCTGTTCGCTTCTTTATGCGACGTGCGTGCAGCATGATCTGCAGAATCATCGCCACCTATACCACAATGCCCAGGTAACCACTGAAAGACGATGTCGTGGCCTTTTTGTATTAAAAGGTGGTGAAGTTTCACGGTTTGGTAGGTCAACTGGTCGTGGCAACCGCGTCGGAGAACTGATATCAGGTACTGTAACGCTGGTTTTGAGTCAGAAAACACAGCCCATTTACCTAGTCTTTCTTCTGAATTGATGCCCCGCCGCGGTGGTCTAGTGGCTAAGGTACTCGGCTGCTGACCCGCAGGGCGCGGGTTCGAATCCCGGCTGCGGCGGCTGCATTTCCGATGGAGGCGGAAATGTTGTAGGCCCGTGTGCTCAGATTTGGGTGCACGTTAAAGAACCCCAGGTGGTCTAAATTTCCGGAGCCCTCCACTACGGCGTCTCTCATAATCATGTAGTGGTTTTGGGACGTTAAACCCCACATATCAATCAATCAATTCTTCTGAATTGATGAGTTCCAGTGCATTGCGCAGAGCCTCGTGAAAGCAACTCCCTGCCAAAGGCCATAGAGAAGCGAAGCTGCACGTTGATGTAGGCCGGGTGGAGGCCGGAGTTGTAGTGAAGGGTCGAGCTCGTGCAGTCTCGTGCAGTCTCGTGCAGAAGCGCGAGAAAACAAAATAAAGAACAATAGCTTGGAAATGAAAGCATAAGAAAGGACACCAGTTCATTCAGATGTGTCATAAAAAAACTTTCGGTCTCTCATAGAATATTCTGCGAATTTGTTTTAGAAAGAAGTTATATATCAGAGCTGCGTAAAAAAATAACAGTTTGTGTAAAGTAAAAGAAAGCGAACTTAAATGCAAACTGGTTTAGTATGACAACGCGTTAAATCTGTCTTTTTCGAGGCGTCCTCGCTCTCAATCGACAGGAAGAAGCAAAAAATAGCGCATCTGAACCATTTAATGAATATCTAAATTGAGAGGTTTACATTTGATCCGTGATGCGAATGCGAAAATGGAAATCCTTGAGCCGCTTTTTTAGCGAAGCTTCTAGTCCCACTCGTGGAGACGGTGGCATTGTCCGCAAAAAATTTTACACACTCAGCTGTAAAAAAGATACGTCTATAAGAAATTATCACTTCAAGATGCACCAGTAGCGTGCGAATTTGTACTGTCAGACATGTTTACTGCTTTTTTTTATTTATTGATTGATTGATACGTGGAACATTCCAAAACCACCATATGATTACAAGAGACGCCGTAGTAGAGTGCGCCGAAAATTTCGACCACCTGGGGTTCTTTGACGTGCACCCAAATTTAAGCACAGGGACCAGCAGTATTTTCGCCTCCATCGGAAATGCAGCCACCGCAGCTGGGATTCGATCCCGTTACCTGCGGTTGAGCAGCCGAGTACCTTAGCCACTTCATGTTACGCCCCCGTCCCTCGCACCATGCGTTCGTATTCTCTCCTTTCTACGAAATCAATATATTTGATTTCCAACAAGAATTCATTAGTGATATTGTTAACCGAAATTCATTCCAGAAGGACGCATGTGGGCATGCGCGAATTTGCTGAATTGCTTTTTGTGGTGCATGTTGAATTGACCATTCACGGCAGATTGGCGTCCTTCCACAAAACCTCCAGATCTGTTCGAAAGCCGACAGTCTTGGATGCCATTTTGGCTTTCATACGCTCAATCTGAGAGGCTGAGAAATGGTTTTTCCAGTCGCCGACAGTCGCTGTCCTCACGAGGCTGCCTCCTTTGAGCTTTCTGGCTCCGTCGGACGAGTCGTCTGAAGCTCCGTTCGGGGGACGGCCTTTGACAGACTTCTCTTGTTGCCTTGCAGAAAGGGCTTCGGCGAAGGCTCTTTTCATAATATCCGGAGATACAGTCTATATTGTGGAAAAACAAAACAAAACGGATAAAATATATATTACCATACGAATTAAGCGGATTCCATAAACCCCACACATCTACGGTATTTCAATGATCAGATTGTAAAGCAAGTCCCCAACCCTAATCCCTTATCTGAACATGCAGTATTTATGCAAACAAAACTACAAAAAACAAATAAACAAACTTCAGTGGTTTGTTGGCGTTGGCCGTGAGGCTTTATGGAAAAGCGATAGCGTGTGAGCTACAGAACTTGCACCGTAACACGATTATTTGCAATTAACTAACATAATCAAAAATCGTGCTCGCCATCGATATTCTGTATATTAAATTTTTTTCTGCCCTAATTAATGTTATTGCGTCTTATGATGACGATGGTGACAATTACAACTGCTATTTCATTGCTTCGCTCTTGAGTGCAATGAAGAATTATGGGTTGAGCGCTCGAAGGTTACATCTTATTCTACAAATAATTTTTAAATTAGAGAATTTTTTTTCTTAAATGAGCACATCTACTTCAGTGGAATAAGTTCACGACATACCTGTACAATTTCATTCAGTACTGCATCATCGCTGATTTCCTTCCCGAGAAATGCAGCAATTTTTTGAATACCCGAACGAGGATCTTTCTTCATGTGCTCGTACGCTATGCACAGAAAGTTAGGTCTCGCCTTGTGCGCGAACCAGGACGCCAGGTGATCGAAGTAATCGTTCGGGTGAATCCATCCGTCTATGAACTGCTCGAAGAACTCGTCGAAGGTCAGGTCACCGCAACCTTGGGCTTTTTGTTGCACCTGGTGGTAGTACGACACACAGGTGTCGTACGGGTTCCGAAGCACGTAGACATACCTGTTCGATTGACACAAACACAGGCCTTGAGCGCATTGGCAAAGACACATTAACAAACACAACCTTCTAGAAAGTGCGTGACTGAATTGGATCCTCTTTTCGGAATGTGATAGACTCGTTAGGGTTAAGAGAAATTCGCTTATCACCGTATGAAGCTGCCACACGTTAGGGTTTCATTGACGACGTCCTAAATAACTGGGATTTAGCTAGCATTGGTCTCCCTCGAAGTCCATATTGTCACGCAGCAAAGGACGACGCAGTTGTCTATGAGGAAAACAAGTTTATTGGAGCGAACCTGTGCTCCCCTAACAACTGAAAAAAATACACAGGTGGCGAAGCAGCGGCCAGCAAAACGACGGGCACGCTAGTGAGCGTCGGCGTTCGAATGACGTGGCATCGGCTGTGCGAGAATTTATATCCCTCGGCGCGAGGGTTTCTCGAATAGCCGAATTGTATCGGGAACGCCGTGATAGCGTTTGTTAGACACTCTGTTCGTTCGAACAGCGTTTCTAACAAACAACGCTTGAAGCGTTGTTTCTATCGAACAACGCCTGAAGCGTTGTTCGATAGCGTTTGTTCAAAACGCTGTGGTAGCGTTTGTTCGAAACGCTGTGAAAACGGCGATAGCACAGGCCGGCGCAGCCAGGCCGGAAAAACAAAACACAAATAAACAAATCCAATGCATGGTTCGCGGCATTACCCCCCCCCCCCCTTTAAGAGTGCATCGACCCGATGCTAACATAAGGGACAGTCCACACAAATTAAAAGTTCGTCATCGTCCGTAGAAAGGTTTTAAGCGAACCACATGGACGACTTCGGGTCGCGTGCGTCGTCGTGATGTACGGGAGTCCCCATCGGGGATCACTTCGTACGTTAGTTCGCCAACACGTCGTAGAATCTGGTAGGGTCCGAAATAGCGTCGTAGAAATTTCTCACTGAGTCCACGTCGTCGAATGGGAGTCCAAACCCACACACAATCTCCAGGATGGTACTCGGCGTCTCGGCGTCGGAGATTGTAGCGTCCGGCATCCACCAGTTGCTGGTCCGTTATACGAGCTCGAGCGAGCTGGCGGGCCTCCTCCGCACGCGTCGGCACTCTCTAGTAAACTTTTTCTGAAATAAATGTTTTTTACCACCACCACCACCTCCGCACGTTGGAGGTATCCTTGGACGTCGGCGTTGAGGTCGTCGTCTTCTACGTGCGGAAGCATGGCGTCGAGCATCGTAGTCGGCCGTCTTCCGTATACGAGCTCGAACGGTGTCATCTGCGTGGTTTTTTGAATAGCCGCGTTGTACGCAAGCGTGACGTACGGGAGGACTTCGTCCCACGTCTTATGTTCAACGTCGACGTACATAGACAGCATATCTGCGATTGTCTTATTGAGCCGTTCCGTTGATCCATTTGTTTGGGGGTGGTAAACCGTCGTTCTTCGGTGATCTGTGTTGCTGTAGCGTAAGATTCCTTGCATGAGCTCCGCAGTGAAGGTCGTTCCGCGGTCCATGATTAGGACCTCAGGGGCTCCATGTCGCAGCACAATTTGGTTAATAAAGAACTTTGTAACTTCTTGTGCAGTTCCCCTAGGAAGAGCGGTGGTCTCTTCGTAGCGCGTCATGTAGTCAGTCGCTACGACAATCCATTTGTTCGCGGATCGGGATGTAGGGAACGGGCCCAGAAGGTCCATTCCGATCTGTTGGAAGGGCCTCGTTGGGACGGCGATCGGCTGCAGAAGTCCGGCTGGTCTCGTCGGTGGTGTTTTTCGTCGCTGGCAGTCACGGCAGCTCCGGACGTAGTGGGTGACAAGGCGGGGCCAGAAGTATTTCGCCTTGATTTTTGTAATCGTGCGAGCTGTTCCGAGATGTCCGGAAGACGGGTCGTCGTGGCACGCTTCCAAAATTTCGTCACGAAGGTCTGCGGGGATGACAAGTAGATAATTCGTTCTCGTTCCGGGGTTGAAATTCTTCTTCACTAGGATGGAGTTTTTGAGGCTGAATGCTGGTAAGTTGCGCTTAAACGCCCTAGGCACGGCGACGTTGCGTCCTTCGAGGTAGTCGATCGTGGCGCGGGGGTCAAGGTCGGCACGCTGCTGGGCGGCTAGGTCGCTCTTTGTCACGACTCCGAAGAACGCGCTGTCTTCATCGGAGTCCTGTGGTGGTGGGTCGACGGGGGCGCGGGACAGGCAGTCGGCGTCGGAGTGTTTCCTGCCGGGTTTGTAGAATATTGTAAACTCAAACTCTTGCAGGCGCAAGCTCCATCGCCCAAGACGGCCAGAGGGGTCCTTCAAATTGGCGAGCCAACACAGCGCATGATGGTCTGTCACAACCTTAAACGGTCTACCATAGGCGTATGGGCGAAATTATGAAATGGCCCATATGATAGCCAGGCACTCTTTCTCGGAGGCAGAGTAGTTTCTCTCCTCCTTCGACAGACCACGGCTTGCATAGACGATTACATTTTCGTAACCGCTTTGCTTTTGGATGAGGACGGCACCCAAACCGATATCACTGGCGTCCGTGTGCATTTCCGTTTCGGCGTTTTCGTCGAAATGAGCGAGCACGGGCGGGTTTTGCAGGCGTTGTTGCAGCTCGCAAAATGCCTTTTCTTGGTCGTTTTCCCAGCTGAAAGCGGTGCTTTCTTTCGTCAGGCGCGTGAGTGGCTCTGCAATGCGTGCGAAGTTTGCGACGAAGCACCCGTAGTGTGCGCACAGTCCGAGAAACCTTCGCACACCCTTCTTATCTTTAGGCCTTGGGAAGTTCGCAATGGCTGATGTTTTTGTTGGGTCAGGTAGGACTCCCGCGGCGTTCGCGACGTGACCCAAGAACTGGAGTTCCTCGTACGCGAAACGGCACTTCTCAGGCTTCAGCGTTGACCCCGACGTACGAATGGCCTCGAGTACAGATTTCAACCTTGTGAGGTGTTCGTCGAAAGTCCGGGCGAATACGACAACGTCGTAGAGGTATACGAGGCAAGTGTGCCACTTCAGGCCTGCTAGCACAGTGTCCATGACTCTCTGAAACGTTGCGGGCGCCGTGCACAGCCCAAACGGCATCACCTTGAACTCGTACAGACTGTCCAGGGTTATAAATGCAGTCTTCTCTCGGTCTTTCTCGTCCACTTCAATTTGCCAGTAGCCGGTCTTCAGATCCATGGATGAGAAGTATTTGGCGTGGCAGAGGTGGTCGAGGGCGTCGTCGATTCGTGGCAGGGGGTACACGTCCTTTTTGGTGATTTTGTTTAGTCTCCGGTAGTCAACGCAGAATCTTAAAGTGACATCTTTTTTCTTCACGAGTACAACCGGCGCAGCCCACGGACTTTTTGATGGCTGTATTATGTCGTCGCTGAGCATGTTATCAACTTGAGTCCGGATGGCTTCGCGCTCGTGTAAAGAAACGCGGTACGGTGACTGTCTGGTAGGTCGGGCTCCATCTTCGGTTATTATCCGGTGCTTCGCCAAAGGTGTCTGACGTAACTTCGAGTTCGAGGAAAAACACTCGCTGTAGCGACGGAGCAACTCCAGTAATCTGTCCCTATTTTCTTGCGACAGCGCCGGGTTCACGTCGAAAGGATATGGCAGCCTGGAAGCATCTGCGCGTGCGCGTTCAAAGGTGGCGACCGCGATCACTTGACTCGCTTCTTGCGTTTCTTCGAGGAACGCAATTGCAGCGCCCTTGTTTAGATGCTGGTACTCCTCGGTGAAATTGGTGACCAAAACACGTGGGATCTGCGTTGCTTAAACCGCGCAATGCCTCTTGCGACAGACACACCGCGGTCTAGAAGCAACCTTTGGTCAGTTTCCACGATAGCGTCGACGTCAGGAGCAGCACCTTCACAATAGACGGCGATCATCAAGCTTGCGCGGGGTGGCAGGGTGACGTGATCGTCGGCGATCCTTACAGCAGCACGGTGTCCGAGGTTCGGCTGCGGCGTCGTGGAGTGATCGGAAGAGAACGTTATTGACCTGGTCTGCAGATCAATTATTGCGCCATTGTCCGTCAAAAAGTCCATTCCGAGAATTACGTCGTGGGAGCAGTTAGGCAAAATGACGAACTCCGCAGGGTACGTAGTGCCGTCTATGGTGACGCGCGATGTGCACAATCCACTTGGGGTCACGAGGTGGCCTCCTGCTGTGCGTATGTGCGGACCGTCCCATCTGGTCGTAACTTTCTTTAGCTTGGATGCGAATGACCCGCTCATGACCGAGTAGTCGGCTCCCGTGTCGATGAGGGCGACTACGTCAAAGCCGTCGATGGACAACTGGACGTCGGATGCCGCTTTCCTCGAATTTCGGGTGCGTCGGGGCGTCGTATCGCGGCTTGCACGTGTTGATGGTCGGGCACTATGCGTCGTCATCGTCGTCTTCTCAGCGGCAGGCTTCGTTACTTCGGGTACGCGTCGCGCAGCGTAGCTGTCGTCGTTTTCGGGGGTCTCGTCAGGGTGTCGTCGGGTCGTCGGGATGAGGGCATGTCGTGAGTCACGGTCTTGCGTCGTTGGAGGGTTTTCATTTTCTCGCTGTTGTGCAACTTCACCCTCAGAAGTTGCTGCTTTTAGTTTCCCCCTCGTGGGCTGGGGGACCTTCCACGGGCGAAGTCAGCATGGCTGCGGCGGTTGGGGTATTGGTACGGGTAGGGCGACGGCGAACGGTTGAAACGGGATGGTCCACGGCTGGTGTTCGACAGGTATTCTTCGATCTCAAATGGGCGCTGGCCGGCTCGCGGGCGGGGTGCGTTGACGGAGAACCCACGCAAACCCAGCCTCTCGTACGGGCAGCGGCGGTAGACGTGGTTGGCCTCTCCGCAGTGGTAGCACAGAGGACGATTATCTGGCGTTCGCCACACCTCGGTCTTCCTGGGCGCCTGGTTTCGGGTTACAGGGGGTCGGGCGGGCGACATTGGGCGGCGGTACGGCGGGGCCTCTTGATAACGGGTTGGGACGGGTCGGGGTCGACGAGCAGCAGCGGAGTAGGTCATCGCTTGTCGTTCGCAAGATGCTTCTGACGGCGTGGAATTCCCCAGTGCTTGCTGAACCTCCTCGAGGACGACGTCAGTGAGGGAGGCGACTTGGGGCTGCGGCGTTGCTGGGAACAATTTCCTCAGTTCCTCGCGAACGACGGCACGGATGGTTTCCCGCAAGTCTTCCGTCGCCAATCCAGGGGCGTTTACCGGGTTCACCGAAATGGTGTTGAGTGGTCTATCGTATTGCCGCGAACGCATATCCAAGGTCCTCTCGATCATCGAAGCCTCGGTGACGAACTCAGCGACGGTCTTAGGGGGGTTGCGGATGAGTCCAGCGAAGAGCTCTTGTTTAACTACCCGCATCAGAAAGCGCACCTTCTTCTCTTCTGCCATTTCGGGGTCAGCTCTCCGGAACAGCATCTGCATCTCCTCAGCGAACAGTACAATACCTTCGTAAGGGTGTTGCATTCGCGTCTCCAACAAAAGGGTGGCTCGTTCACCCTTTTGTTGGACAACCGTAGTGAATGTTTTGAGGAATTCGCTCTTAAAGACAGACCAGTCGGTTAGGGAGCCTTCATGGTTTTTAAACCACGTTCGAGCTGCATCCTCCAAATAGAAGAAGACATGACGAAACTTTACTTCGTCATCCCACCTGTTAAAGATGCGGATGCGCTCCAGCTTCTCCAGCCACTCTTGCGGGTCTTTACCAAGAGATCCTCGGAATGATGGGGGCTCACGAGGTTGTTGCAGAACGACGGGAGAGTTGGTAGCGCTGGTCATGGTGCCTGCGTTGATCATTGTGGTTTTTACGTCTTCTTTCTTTTTTTTTATCCGGGAGCAGTCCAAACTCTGGCTGAAGGCCTTGCTGTCGACGGCTGACACGAGTTGGGCGTGCTTGTCGGCTTGGCAATGGCTTAGGGTTCATGTACCCCGCACCTCCACCAGATGTCACACAGCAAAGGACGACGCAGTTGTTTATGAGGAAAACAAGTTTATTGGAGCGAACCTGTGCTCCCCTAACAACTGAAAAAAATACACAGGCGGCGAAGCAGTGGCCAGCAAAACGACGGGCACGCTAGTGAGCGTCGGCGATCAAATGACGCGGCATCGGCTGTGCGGGAATTCATATCCCTCGGCGCGAGGGTTTCTCGAATAGTCGAATTGTATCGAGAACGCCGTGATAGCGTTTGTTAGAAACGCTGTTCGTGCGAACAGCGTTTCTAACAAACAACGCTTGAAGCGTTGTTTCTATCGAACAACGCCTGAAGCGTTGTTCGATAGCGTTTGTTCAAAACGCTGTGGTAGCGTTTGTTCGAAACGCTGTGAAAACGGCGATAGCACAGGCCGGCGCAGCCAGGCCGGAAAAACAAAACACAAATAAACAAATCCAATGCATGGTTCGCGGCATTACCCCCCCCCCCCCCCCTTTAAGAGTGCATCGACCCGATGCTAACATAAGGGACAGTCCACACAAATTAAAAGTTCGTCATCGTCCGTAGAAAGGTTTTAAGCGAACCACATGGACGACTTCGGGTCGCGTGCGTCGTCGTGATGTACGGGAGTCCCCATCGGGGATCACTTCGTACGTTAGTTCGCCAACACGTCGTAGAATCTGGTAGGGTCCGAAATAGCGTCGTAGAAATTTCTCACTGAGTCCACGTCGTCGAATGGGAGTCCAAACCCACACACAATCTCCAGGATGGTACTCGGCGTCTCGGCGTCGGAGATTGTAGCGTCCGGCATCCACCAGTTGCTGGTCCGTTATACGAGCTCGAGCGAGCTGGCGGGCCTCCTCCGCACGCGTCGGCACTCTCTAGTAAACTTTTTCTGAAATAAATGTTTTTTACCACCACCACCACCTCCGCACGTTGGAGGTATCCTTGGACGTCGGCGTTGAGGTCGTCGTCTTCTACGTGCGGAAGCATGGCGTCGAGCATCGTAGTCGGCCGTCTTCCGTATACGAGCTCGAACGGTGTCATCTGCGTGGTTTTTTGAATAGCCGCGTTGTACGCAAGCGTGACGTACGGGAGGACTTCGTCCCACGTCTTATGTTCAACGTCGACGTACATAGACAGCATATCTGCGATTGTCTTATTGAGCCGTTCCGTTGATCCATTTGTTTGGGGGTGGTAAACCGTCGTTCTTCGGTGATCTGTGTTGCTGTAGCGTAAGATTCCTTGCATGAGCTCCGCAGTGAAGGTCGTTCCGCGGTCCATGATTAGGACCTCAGGGGCTCCATGTCGCAGCACAATTTGGTTAATAAAGAACTTTGTAACTTCTTGTGCAGTTCCCCTAGGAAGAGCGGTGGTCTCTTCGTAGCGCGTCATGTAGTCAGTCGCTACGACAATCCATTTGTTCGCGGATCGGGATGTAGGGAACGGGCCCAGAAGGTCCATTCCGATCTGTTGGAAGGGCCTCGTTGGGACGGCGATCGGCTGCAGAAGTCCGGCTGGTCTCGTCGGTGGTGTTTTTCGTCGCTGGCAGTCACGGCAGCTCCGGACGTAGTGGGTGACAAGGCGGGGCCAGAAGTATTTCGCCTTGATTTTTGTAATCGTGCGAGCTGTTCCGAGATGTCCGGAAGACGGGTCGTCGTGGCACGCTTCCAAAATTTCGTCACGAAGGTCTGCGGGGATGACAAGTAGATAATTCGTTCTCGTTCCGGGGTTGAAATTCTTCTTCACTAGGATGGAGTTTTTGAGGCTGAATGCTGGTAAGTTGCGCTTAAACGCCCTAGGCACGGCGACGTTGCGTCCTTCGAGGTAGTCGATCGTGGCGCGGGGGTCAAGGTCGGCACGCTGCTGGGCGGCTAGGTCGCTCTTTGTCACGACTCCGAAGAACGCGCTGTCTTCATCGGAGTCCTGTGGTGGTGGGTCGACGGGGGCGCGGGACAGGCAGTCGGCGTCGGAGTGTTTCCTGCCGGGTTTGTAGAATATTGTAAACTCAAACTCTTGCAGGCGCAAGCTCCATCGCCCAAGACGGCCAGAGGGGTCCTTCAAATTGGCGAGCCAACACAGCGCATGATGGTCTGTCACAACCTTAAACGGTCTACCATAGGCGTATGGGCGAAATTATGAAATGGCCCATATGATAGCCAGGCACTCTTTCTCGGAGGCAGAGTAGTTTCTCTCCTCCTTCGACAGACCACGGCTTGCATAGACGATTACATTTTCGTAACCGCTTTGCTTTTGGATGAGGACGGCACCCAAACCGATATCACTGGCGTCCGTGTGCATTTCCGTTTCGGCGTTTTCGTCGAAATGAGCGAGCACGGGCGGGTTTTGCAGGCGTTGTTGCAGCTCGCAAAATGCCTTTTCTTGGTCGTTTTCCCAGCTGAAAGCGGTGCTTTCTTTCGTCAGGCGCGTGAGTGGCTCTGCAATGCGTGCGAAGTTTGCGACGAAGCACCCGTAGTGTGCGCACAGTCCGAGAAACCTTCGCACACCCTTCTTATCTTTAGGCCTTGGGAAGTTCGCAATGGCTGATGTTTTTGTTGGGTCAGGTAGGACTCCCGCGGCGTTCGCGACGTGACCCAAGAACTGGAGTTCCTCGTACGCGAAACGGCACTTCTCAGGCTTCAGCGTTGACCCCGACGTACGAATGGCCTCGAGTACAGATTTCAACCTTGTGAGGTGTTCGTCGAAAGTCCGGGCGAATACGACAACGTCGTAGAGGTATACGAGGCAAGTGTGCCACTTCAGGCCTGCTAGCACAGTGTCCATGACTCTCTGAAACGTTGCGGGCGCCGTGCACAGCCCAAACGGCATCACCTTGAACTCGTACAGACTGTCCAGGGTTATAAATGCAGTCTTCTCTCGGTCTTTCTCGTCCACTTCAATTTGCCAGTAGCCGGTCTTCAGATCCATGGATGAGAAGTATTTGGCGTGGCAGAGGTGGTCGAGGGCGTCGTCGATTCGTGGCAGGGGGTACACGTCCTTTTTGGTGATTTTGTTTAGTCTCCGGTAGTCAACGCAGAATCTTAAAGTGACATCTTTTTTCTTCACGAGTACAACCGGCGCAGCCCACGGACTTTTTGATGGCTGTATTATGTCGTCGCTGAGCATGTTATCAACTTGAGTCCGGATGGCTTCGCGCTCGTGTAAAGAAACGCGGTACGGTGACTGTCTGGTAGGTCGGGCTCCATCTTCGGTTATTATCCGGTGCTTCGCCAAAGGTGTCTGACGTAACTTCGAGTTCGAGGAAAAACACTCGCTGTAGCGACGGAGCAACTCCAGTAATCTGTCCCTATTTTCTTGCGACAGCGCCGGGTTCACGTCGAAAGGATATGGCAGCCTGGAAGCATCTGCGCGTGCGCGTTCAAAGGTGGCGACCGCGATCACTTGACTCGCTTCTTGCGTTTCTTCGAGGAACGCAATTGCAGCGCCCTTGTTTAGATGCTGGTACTCCTCGGTGAAATTGGTGACCAAAACACGTGGGATCTGCGTTGCTTAAACCGCGCAATGCCTCTTGCGACAGACACACCGCGGTCTAGAAGCAACCTTTGGTCAGTTTCCACGATAGCGTCGACGTCAGGAGCAGCACCTTCACAATAGACGGCGATCATCAAGCTTGCGCGGGGTGGCAGGGTGACGTGATCGTCGGCGATCCTTACAGCAGCACGGTGTCCGAGGTTCGGCTGCGGCGTCGTGGAGTGATCGGAAGAGAACGTTATTGACCTGGTCTGCAGATCAATTATTGCGCCATTGTCCGTCAAAAAGTCCATTCCGAGAATTACGTCGTGGGAGCAGTTAGGCAAAATGACGAACTCCGCAGGGTACGTAGTGCCGTCTATGGTGACGCGCGATGTGCACAATCCACTTGGGGTCACGAGGTGGCCTCCTGCTGTGCGTATGTGCGGACCGTCCCATCTGGTCGTAACTTTCTTTAGCTTGGATGCGAATGACCCGCTCATGACCGAGTAGTCGGCTCCCGTGTCGATGAGGGCGACTACGTCAAAGCCGTCGATGGACAACTGGACGTCGGATGCCGCTTTCCTCGAATTTCGGGTGCGTCGGGGCGTCGTATCGCGGCTTGCACGTGTTGATGGTCGGGCACTATGCGTCGTCATCGTCGTCTTCTCAGCGGCAGGCTTCGTTACTTCGGGTACGCGTCGCGCAGCGTAGCTGTCGTCGTTTTCGGGGGTCTCGTCAGGGTGTCGTCGGGTCGTCGGGATGAGGGCATGTCGTGAGTCACGGTCTTGCGTCGTTGGAGGGTTTTCATTTTCTCGCTGTTGTGCAACTTCACCCTCAGAAGTTGCTGCTTTTAGTTTCCCCCTCGTGGGCTGGGGGACCTTCCACGGGCGAAGTCAGCATGGCTGCGGCGGTTGGGGTATTGGTACGGGTAGGGCGACGGCGAACGGTTGAAACGGGATGGTCCACGGCTGGTGTTCGACAGGTATTCTTCGATCTCAAATGGGCGCTGGCCGGCTCGCGGGCGGGGTGCGTTGACGGAGAACCCACGCAAACCCAGCCTCTCGTACGGGCAGCGGCGGTAGACGTGGTTGGCCTCTCCGCAGTGGTAGCACAGAGGACGATTATCTGGCGTTCGCCACACCTCGGTCTTCCTGGGCGCCTGGTTTCGGGTTACAGGGGGTCGGGCGGGCGACATTGGGCGGCGGTACGGCGGGGCCTCTTGATAACGGGTTGGGACGGGTCGGGGTCGACGAGCAGCAGCGGAGTAGGTCATCGCTTGTCGTTCGCAAGATGCTTCTGACGGCGTGGAATTCCCCAGTGCTTGCTGAACCTCCTCGAGGACGACGTCAGTGAGGGAGGCGACTTGGGGCTGCGGCGTTGCTGGGAACAATTTCCTCAGTTCCTCGCGAACGACGGCACGGATGGTTTCCCGCAAGTCTTCCGTCGCCAATCCAGGGGCGTTTACCGGGTTCACCGAAATGGTGTTGAGTGGTCTATCGTATTGCCGCGAACGCATATCCAAGGTCCTCTCGATCATCGAAGCCTCGGTGACGAACTCAGCGACGGTCTTAGGGGGGTTGCGGATGAGTCCAGCGAAGAGCTCTTGTTTAACTACCCGCATCAGAAAGCGCACCTTCTTCTCTTCTGCCATTTCGGGGTCAGCTCTCCGGAACAGCATCTGCATCTCCTCAGCGAACAGTACAATACCTTCGTAAGGGTGTTGCATTCGCGTCTCCAACAAAAGGGTGGCTCGTTCACCCTTTTGTTGGACAACCGTAGTGAATGTTTTGAGGAATTCGCTCTTAAAGACAGACCAGTCGGTTAGGGAGCCTTCATGGTTTTTAAACCACGTTCGAGCTGCATCCTCCAAATAGAAGAAGACATGACGAAACTTTACTTCGTCATCCCACCTGTTAAAGATGCGGATGCGCTCCAGCTTCTCCAGCCACTCTTGCGGGTCTTTACCAAGAGATCCTCGGAATGATGGGGGCTCACGAGGTTGTTGCAGAACGACGGGAGAGTTGGTAGCGCTGGTCATGGTGCCTGCGTTGATCATTGTGGTTTTTACGTCTTCTTTCTTTTTTTTTATCCGGGAGCAGTCCAAACTCTGGCTGAAGGCCTTGCTGTCGACGGCTGACACGAGTTGGGCGTGCTTGTCGGCTTGGCAATGGCTTAGGGTTCATGTACCCCGCACCTCCACCAGATGTCACACAGCAAAGGACGACGCAGTTGTTTATGAGGAAAACAAGTTTATTGGAGCGAACCTGTGCTCCCCTAACAACTGAAAAAAATACACAGGCGGCGAAGCAGTGGCCAGCAAAACGACGGGCACGCTAGTGAGCGTCGGCGATCAAATGACGCGGCATCGGCTGTGCGGGAATTCATATCCCTCGGCGCGAGGGTTTCTCGAATAGTCGAATTGTATCGAGAACGCCGTGATAGCGTTTGTTAGAAACGCTGTTCGTGCGAACAGCGTTTCTAACAAACAACGCTTGAAGCGTTGTTTCTATCGAACAACGCCTGAAGCGTTGTTCGATAGCGTTTGTTCGAAACGCTGTGGTAGCGTTTGTTCGAAACGCTGTGAAAATGGCGATAGCACAGCCCGGCGCAGCCAGGTCGAAAAAACAAAACACAAATAAACAAACCCAATGCATGGTTCGTGGTGGATTTAGCTGGCATTGGTCTCCCTCGAAGTACATATATAGGGGAATTAGACAACAGCCTAGCTGACGGTGTACACATATGTTACACTTACTAAATTTAATGCACATATTCAATAATTACGTTCTAGCTAATGATCATACTATATAAAATTCATAAATGCAAGTGTAAATATAAATAAATGGGCAGTTCTGCATAATTATGTGTGAAGACCAGGGATTAATATTTGTGGAATTTCGAATCTTCGTACGAGACACGCCTAATATGATAAAAGAAAACATTCGAACTTCGATATCAACTTAAATATACTGGTGTAATCAGTTAACTTTGTAAATATATGAAATCACGTAGGTTTGAAAACGAATTGTATTTTGTTGATTTGGCATTGCATAGCACGTATAAGGAATATTGTTATTTTCAATAGAGACAACTTAAATTTAAACTTGTGTATAAACTTTCAGAAACCTTCACTAAACCATGGCTCGACTTCGGCATTAGTAGATGCTCTAGGCAACAGACAAGCGACGGCGCAAACAGCTTCTAGAGTAATCACGAGTAACTCTATGGAGCTGGGTTTGAGCGCTACGAGCCATGACTACTTTATTATGACCAAACAGCTCCAGTACCGGTGTGGTAACTGATTCATATTGTCACGGCGTCGTGACGTGTATGGAAGGAGCAGACTGTAAATGAAAGATAAAGCTGTTTATCGGGCCGATCTTGTGGCCATGTAAAACTAAAATCAGATTACAGCAAGACACTGACACTGATAGCAGCAAGAAGAGCGTCGGCCGTCGGTCAACTGACAAGCGGTGAAGCGCGTCGGAATTTATACATGGGCTGTCGAATATTCCAACCTTATCTCTGGGCCATTGCGCAACCTCTGGAATAATCTTGACTGTACGCGTCTTGGCGCAATACTAGCAGGACAATTTAGAATATTCGGGAACCTTCTCTTACAATGAGCTGCAGTGCATCAGGCATGCTGAGCATGCCTGATAGGCTTTGTGGGCGAAAACCAAATCAAGCAAAAGTGAAAATAGAGAACGCGTGCGCCAATATTATGCTGTATCGACAACCAGGAACTGCTTTGGCAAAGTGATGATTTATGTACTAGTGAATTGATATGAAACGCTACATTAAATTATGGGAAATACTGACCACAGCCACTTTAGAGCTCGTCGTGTGCATTATCTATACATTCGAGATATTTTAAAGGGGTTCTTAGCCATCACTCGGGCTTTCTGAAAAAACACATTGTACAAACATCAACAGCTGCTGTGAACATTTCAGCCAAATTTTGTAATCGTGGGTGGCAAGTAGACTTTTCGATACGGTGAGTTTATGAGTGACATCGTCGCTTTATCAAGCACCATTCTTTTCATATATGCCGTGCCACAATCATGGAGTCACGGGGGGAACAACTGGGCACGCTATAATTGCATGATTCTAGGTAAAAGGCGCGAAGAAGGAGAATAGTGCTTGAACGGTGGCACGATTCCCTGTAACTCTGCTCATGCACGAGGCAGAGAGGAAAAATTTACTGTTGAAATATTTTTAGTGAAGAGCCGTTATTCTAGAAACCATCTGGCCTGGACCACCTACCGGTCTTGGGGCTACTAGATGAAGCTGGCTCACCAGGCCTCACTTGGTGATCGCAGCCTCCCACGCTTCCATGAGGAGGTTTGAGTTCGCATCTGTGGCTGCTGGTTGTTGCTGTGGGATGCTTTCTTTGAGAGATTCAATGAAGTTTCAAGGCGATCATTTCGCGAGGCAATAAACTTCAATACTGAACTCATTTGGTGATCACTTGAAAAGTTTGCTCAGAATTTTTTTTTATCCCACGCGTTATTTAACTGTATTGTCGTCTCTTTTTCTAGCAGCTCAGTCTAATGCTTGAATCAAAATTACTACCCCAGCGTTACACGAGATGCATATATACCTGGTCAATGTACCTTATGGTGAAGAAGCACACTTTTGACAAGGACAAAGAGGACAAGATGGACACGACACTTGTCCTCTTTGGGCCGGTCAAAAGTGCGTTACTTCACCATACCGTATAAAGATCAGTCACCGAATAGCCCAGCTTTCAACCTCATTATATACCTGGATTTGTCCGAGAAGCGCACCTTCTCGAAGGGCAGATGCGTCTTGATCACCAGTGGTAGTCCCGGAATCCTGGATAACTTCTCAACCTTCTCGCCTCCAGCGAATTCCAGGAAGGCGACGTTAGGCAAGCACGTCGCGGCGCTCTGTGCGGGCGTTTCGCTCGCATGGTTCACGATGCGCTGCAGCACGAAATGAAGCCACGTGGTGCCTGTTTTCGGGAAGCCCACGACGAACACGTCCTCCTCCCTGGGCTCGTAACGAAAGGCTGATCGAAGCCGCGACTCTTCGAACATGTCGCCCACCAGGATGCCTTCGAAGTGGTGAAGATATCTCGCCTTGTCGGACGTCGGCGATGAGCTTTCAGCTTTGATATCGGCCATGCCTCTGTACTAACACGAGGTTCTTCTTAACTGCACAGGAGGAATGCGAATTCAGTTATACGGAGTGATGCTTACCACGAGCAGGTTAAATGAATAATCCTGGCCAAAGTTTAATAATAATTGTTGGGATTTAGCATCCCGAAACCACCATTTGGTTATGAGAGACGCCGTAGTGGAGGGCTCCGGAAATTTCGACCACCTGGGGTTTTTTAACGTGGGCCTTAATCTAAGCACACGAGCTCCAAGCATTTTCACCTCCATCGGAAATGCAACGGCTGCAGCCGGGAGTCGATCCCACAACCTGCGGGTCAGCAGCCGAGTGCCTTAGCCACTAGACCACCGTGGAGGGTCCCCGGAACAAATTTAATAAGTGAAAAAAAAAAAGGTATCGACACTATAGCTGTCCTGTCCAGCTTACGTGGGAAGCGTATTCGGAATCATTATCGGTAATTCTTAACGACACTTTTACGTGAGATATACAGCCTAGTAGCTGACATTATGTATACCGAGCTCTCTAAACAGCAACAGAGTGACATCAATTGTTTATTAATGTTATCTGGAAATAATTACCGGTACGAAGCAATGTACGATTCACTATAAGAATATTTTAAAGAGCCATGAAAGTAAAAGTCTCTAGTGTCACCTTTTGTGGAAGTTGTTGTGGAACATTCATGTTCGTAAGACTATGGTATAGATAGAGTAACAAAGCAAAGTTGCTCTTCTTGTACATAGGATTCGCTGTATTACCGTTGGCTTATAGTTGTTAAGGAGTCAAAAAATGATTGAGACAATACCATAAATAAAACGGTGATGATAGCGATGGATATGTTTGACACGAGGGTCGCGCAAAGGCTTCCCTTTTGCAAAAGTTACAGCGGTTTGTACACTTGTAGCATTTGTAATTTAGTGTAAGCTTATAGATTTCGAAGCAGAGAATGACGCAATGCAACATCTTTTGCAAAAAGATAAACTCGAGAGCGAATCAACTTTTCTTTTTTGCAGATGTGAAGTATCAACAGCGAAACCACATAACATGACATCCCCGATCAACTCTTTCAAATTTACCACACTAAGGATGGTATGAAGCCTTTGGCGAACATAGGTAGACCTATAAAACGGTGGTCAGGCTTTCTTTGGACTTGCTCTTCTTCAGAAAACATGCCGTAAAACAGCAATGTGGGCTAGTTAGTAACGGGTAATTCCAAATGCAAAAAGTGGGGCGCAGTACGCGGAACGGAGACAACAGAAAAGGACGGCCACACAGGCAAACGCTCGCAAGTGGATGTTTATTGAAGAGACAACAGGTATATATAGCTATCGAAATTGGCACATGGTACAATTTCCCTCACGTAAAAAACAAAAAAAAAACCTGAGTTACTATATCCGTTTGACAAAAAAAAAATCATGAATGCCATGAAACTTCCACCTGCGACTGTGCTCCTGTGTCATCGCTCTCTTCCCTAGTCCCTGCTTTGTACTGTGCCCAACTTTTTGCCGAAAACCTGTGTATCAGATTGTGTTTTCATCTGTCGGTTTTCACGTGTGTCATATAGTCGCAAGGTGGTATCTGTGAACTACAATAAAAGTAAGTTTGCCGCACAAGAAGGCAAGGGCCTTGTGGATGATTATTATGTAAACGCTAGTTAAGCATAAAGAGTTACTTCGAAATATGCGAAAGATGTTTGCAAGCTGCCTAAGATGATAGTACATACGGCGTTCCCTGGCGCCTGTAAACACTTCTTGAACTGTACGCACTACCCGAGCACACCCTTTAGGAAATATTTGGCTGATAGTCTTGATATATATGAAGTCGTTAAAAAAAGGTAGTCTACTGTACTTTCTGATGAGATATCTTCGGTGAAGGACATTTCTGGATCCAATATTTAGACCAGAAAACTTGGCTTTAAAATTTGTTGGCCTGACGGAGACAATTTTATTAGTCGGAACACTGGCTGCAGTGACGTGCTTTGCTGAAGAACTACTAATTAGTTAAAGCCTCCTTCGTTCACTGTCACGTTCCGTAAGTCATTCCAACAATTCCATATGTTTCCGTAAGGTTCTTAAAGAAATACATGGAAAACTTGGGGGAAATATACAGATATGGATTACGCAAGAAAACATATGAAATTGTTGGAATGACATACCATACATTTTAGTGGGGCTAACCATTCTTATTCAAAGGTTGAAGTTGAAAGTTTATTCAATATCGACAATATTACTCTACAAAAAAGTGTGTAAAAGATTGGTAATACACAAGGATCCCCAAGCTAAAAACTGTCGGGGGGGGGGGGGGACATAAAAGATGTGAATGAAAAAGGAAGGGATACATCATTCAGTGGTTACAGTATCTTTGATGAGAAAAGACATGAACAGTGTAAAAATAAATACAAAATCAGAAATACTTGTATGTTCAACAAACATAAAGATAAATGTATCGCAAAAAAAAAGAATCAGAAGTTAAAATACAACACAGAAAAAGCAATATAACAAACAAAAAGCAATTGCTAGGATGAAGACAGTTGTTTCAAAAAGTATATGTGGATTTCGAATGCAGGCTCCGCGCTTGATGATTTAATGATGTAAGGAAGGGAATTCTATAGCTTGATTCTCATAAACGTGGTGGTGAATCGCCTTCTGCCAGTGCGGCAGAAGGCGATTATGCAGCTCAGAAAAACTAGTATCGTTGTTATTCACGAGGTTATATACAATAATGTCATGAATACCGCGGAAAAGCTGATACATAACAATAGATAACTTCAGCTCGTATAGGTGATGAGGAGTATAGATATTTGAATTTTGATAAAGTTGCATTGCATTGGTTGGGAAATTACTGAATGTCATCAGACAATGTGCTTGATTATTTATGCGGTGAAGTTGGTTGAGGTGGGGGGGGGAAATATGTGTTGTCCCAGGCTAATGCAATAAGATATATGGCTGTGAATATGTGCGTGATAAAGGGAATGAATAATATGTGGCTGAAAATATATACAAGTTTCGATTATGGCACGTATTCCGTAGGTTATGTTGCAAATAAGTGATTGCGCATGAAGATTGAGCTTCATATTCCTGTCTAAGATTACCCTAAGAAACTTTGTGCGATCAGATATTGGCATTATAGGTTATCGTCCAAACAGACAAATATATATTTTGAAAATACTGTCGGTAAGGAATAGAAGGCCATAAAAACGATTTAAGATGGACTAATCTTTAACATGTTCTTTTGACCCAATGAACTTAGATTTTGTAGATCAACATAAATTTTTCGTTGTAGGTCATCGGTGTTATTTGTGCAAGTGAAAACGGTCGTGTCATCTGCATACAAGATACAGTCTGCAGTACTCAAAGTATTAGATAGATCATTAATAAATCACAAGAAAAGCAATGGGCCAAGGATCTATTTCTGAGGAACACATTGATTTACATCCTGACAGCTTAAACCTTACCGTCAATTAGCGACAATATTTTTGAAAACAGATTGCTTAAGGGTACCTGAACCAGTCGACAGTGTACTAACATACGACACAAGGAAAGTACCTAGAAGGTCCAATAAACACAGCTCATAATCTTCTAAACTAAGTGATAATGATGCGCCAGCACCATGGCGGTAGAGTAAACCACAGAACTGGTCTGGTGGTTGTAGCGTTCGAATACTGACTCTAAGGTTGCGGGATATAATCCTGTTGGCGACGGCTGTTTTCATAGAGGCGTAATGTTAAAAGCCTATTTGATTAGATTCAAGCACATATTAAGAACCCCAGATGGTCAAACTTTTAAGAGCCCTCCACTAATAAGTTTCTCATAAATAAATAATGCATGGATTGGGACATAAAACGCCAACAATTACTAATAATAAGCCAGATAACGTAAAACGTACCTCAACTGTAGTATTCCTTGGGAAGGTTACACCTAATCAGTGATTCTGGTATGTTGCTCGTTAGCGTCAAGCTTCGTTTCTTCAAGCCAGCTGTTGGACGCCTCTTGTCACTCAAATCAGTGGGAATTATTAATGCTACCGAGGAGCGGCAAAAAAGGACAGCGCAAAACTTTGGTCTGTGCTGCGCTCCCAGCCTCAGTCGTTGAATTGTAACAGCAGCACATGCAGGTGTTGCATTTTTTGTTTTTTTCTTTGCACAAGAAAGCGAACGCTAGTATGTTGGGGCGCACGTGTTTCCGCTAGCATCTGCGTTTGCGAATACGGCTTCAAAAGCGCACGATAAATTCTGCAGTTCATAAAAAAGCTTTATGTGGTGCATGTAAGTATCAATCGGCGAGATATATTGGCGCCAAAAATAACTTTACTGCTAAGCTGTGACGTCTCAAAAGTGTGAATTTATTTATGTGAACAGGAGCGATGTTTGAATTCACTTTGACTGTGGCCTGATATTCAGGCAATGTTACAGCGAATCGGTACTTGCGAGTTATATGTTTAATTGAGAATAATCCTGACGCTGATAGACGCAATGGTTTCGTAAGGGACGGCTTCTGATCTCCCGTAGTAAAGTACCAATTACTCTAATTCGTTAAACACTTTTTCTAAACACACAATGGGCATTATGAAGCTCTCACCTCTACCTTTTCACTCCACAAAAGAACATCCTTCCTCCTCTCCCTCACTTGATCTACTGTACAGACAAGGCTGTGCTATATTTACCTGCCTTCTCCTTCTTTCCTCTCACCTAATCATCGCTTTCCTTTCCTACCCCATGCCTCAATCACTAAACAGGGCCATGATATGGTTCACCCTCTCCCTCGTACTTTAAGTTCTCCCCTTCACGTCACTCCTAATCATCTTTACTTCATTTTCCCGCCTTCGCTCTCGTTCTTCGCCACGTGGCCGGAGTGAAATGGGGCCCATAAGAATCATCGCTAATTCAATTGTACAATACTCTATTTGTGGGATACATACGATACAGCACGCCGGTGCTCTTCAATATGAGGCCTAGCTGTGTGAACACGCTAGAGACTGTTCAAGCTCAATGCTTACGAAGATGCTTGGGACCATCGCAGAGACTCGGGCTTGTCACATCGGTCTATACGTGTTCTGCGGGCCACTTAGTGTTCACCTTCGATTGCTTAGCCGACACAGACAGCACCCACTATCAGTATTACCCGCCACTCACTCCGAGTGCAGTTTCTCAAGAGTGGTATCGCGGCATGGGAATATTATACCATCAAGGTTTTATCCGCCGAACGTTCCGGCAGTGCCTCCATGAGTCTGGCCTAAACCACCTGTTTGTCCTACGATACCTGGAATTACGAAGTCACTCGTTACTTTGTTTCTTCTGTTGGCCTCGGACAACTGACCCTACATCACATTTATACAACGTACAGTGATTCTCTGCACGTGTACCCCACGGGTCCGCCACACTAAACACCTCCGCCGCAGCCTTTGTCGTCCCAGACATGGATATCGCCCGACGCTTTAAAGTGGACCATAAAACTACATCAACTGCCACAGGGCTTGTCGCTATCCGGGAGTCAATAAGACTTATTTCCGGTGAGCAACCTCGAGCCTGGACGATGTTCCTTGATGCCAAATCCACTTTGCAAACCATCAATTGGATCATGAGGCAAGGTCTGTATTACATCTTGTCTATAGAAATCGCAGAACGTACTTCGGTTGCTTCAACAATTAGCCATCTTATCCCTTTCCTGTAGATTTTTGCGCATAGCGGCGTGAAGATAAACGAAGAGGCAGACGCTGAACCCGAAAATGCCTTAAGCAGTGCCCCTGAAGTACGCATTGCGTTTGCACGAGCTGACACGAACGTCCTGCTTCGCTGCGTGATGCGCAGCTACACACTTCAGCACTAGACCAAATCGGAATGGCCACACCGGCGACTTCAAAAATAGGACCCGGAAATGAGGTTCGCATGCACCCTAAATTTAAACGACAACTCGCAAGTACGATCCACTACATTCGTCTTGGTGTGGCGTACACCAGACGTTATGCACATATTATCGGTCGCAGTGACACCGGTCGTAATTGTGAACACTGTGATGTGCCAGCAGCACTTGAGCACCTATTTTGTGATTGCCCAGCATACGCACGTGAACGACAAACACTTATTTATTCTACTGAACTATATCGCAGTAGGTTATTAAGTGTTGATACCGTTTTGGGCCCTTGGCCACCAACAGTGCATATGTGGTCATAAGAGCAGTTATAGCCTTTTTAGAAGCATCTGGACTATATGCGCTGCTATTAAAGTTTTCTCAGCTAGCAAGAATTCTATATACCCACCTCTCTATTTCATCATCGTAATCCATTAGTCTTTCTTCTCCCCTCTCCCCTCCCCCAGTGTAGAGTAGCAGACTAGAGCAAGCTATCACTCAGGCCGACCTCTCTGTCGTTCTGTAAATAAACGTGTATCTCTTTCTCACACCTTAGGTGGCTGTACTACACTTGCTTTTTCCTGCGTGATGCCGTGCATATATGTGCTGCACGTTTCCTTCGTGATTCCACTTTTCCTTCCTCGTCACGCTCATTTTCCTTACCCGCAACATTACTATGACGTGTTTACAGCACAATGCCATAGATGCTTTTGCCGGCGTGATGACAAACTCGGCTATGCTATATGCTTAAACAACTCCTCTCCCACCAATCGAAAGAATCAACCGTGGGAAAAAAAAAAGGATTTCGCTTGTGAGTTGTCTCAACCAAATGCATCAAGACTGTTTGAGTTTTACAGCGAAAGCTATTATGCGATCACTTTTTTGGTCACGCGCAGTCTCGGCCCGTAACCACGGCGCGCGAAATTGAAAAAAAAAAATCCTGGCACCCTTGCACCAATGACACAGTGGGGCTTGAACATGGGTCCACTGGGTGCCAGCTCAATATTCAACCACTGAGTTACGCCGGTGCTTGTAACTTGTTGTCAAACTTGCCTTAGGGAGCATGACCTAGCACCAATAGCACAGTGAGCTTGAACCCGGGTCTGCTGGGTGCCAGCCCAGTATTCTACCACTGAGCTACACCGGCTTTTTTCTTTATTGCCTTCTGGACTGCAGGTCGAGTCAATCTGACAATCAAACATCTCATCCGTTTGATGCGTCAAACAAAAATATTACATCTTCAACACTGTGGGTAAACTTATGTACATCTCGCACTTTGATAACAGCTTCCACGAAACACTCACGAACAGATAGAACTCTTAAATCACAGTGTCTGTACCATAACATACTACACCAAACCGAATGAAGACCAAGTAAGAAAATAACGTCCAAATGTTCACAGAACTATCACATGACGAAAACCAGATACCTTGTGGAGTAAGATGCAAATCTTCTTTTAAAGTCCTCTGTAAAATGACCCAAAAGAAAATGGCATTCTTATAATCAATAAATACATGTTCAATTGTCTTAGGTTTGTTACACAGGAGACAGCTGCTTCCCCATAATACATACATCACTCTCTCTTCAAGCCACGTTTTCCCTTGCAAGGTTCCCGTATGAAGTTTGAAAAGGAAGTTTGAACATTGGGTGGCATCCACATGTTTTTCACTCACTTTAGTAGGTCTTGTGCATATGACTTTTCATTCTTTGAACAGTAAAGGGGCACCGGAAAAACATTCTGTATTAAGTCTTTCATAAGGCGTTTTTTCCCCTTTAGTTAGGTAATCTATCGAAAACCTTGCTCTTAAAAAACGACTGAGAACACAACTTCGCGCAAGAACGGTGAAAAGGTGTGTCGTTCTCCCCTGTCTGAAGATACGAAGAAGTGAGGCATGTGGTGTAAGAGCTTTGTTTAAAATAAAGAACATAAAAAGAGTCTCACTGGTCTCTTATCAGCAGGAAATGTGATATTACTTGGTTAAGAAACAGATGGCACAAAGACAGCCCTCCTTGCTTAACACGCCGAAACAAGTTCGTTCTAGATGTTCTCTCCCATGTAGAGCTCCAGATGAACGTGACGAATATCCTGTGAATTTTATGAATGCTTTTACGCGTACAACTAAGTACTTGTAAAAGGTACATAATTTTAGCAGCCAGAAACACGTTACATACAGCAGACCGAGAGAAAACTGATAAGTCACGACCGCCCCATCCTTCGGCTGTCGCGCGCAGTTATTCCGCCCTCTTATGCCAAAACGCTTCATTGTCTTGATACTTGTCCAATGGTTACCCCCAGGTAAAGACTAGGTGTCGTAAGCCACTGAATATTTTCAAAGGAACTGGGCGTGAGGTCCCAGTTATACCATGACTTAAACCAATGTTTTTTTCTTCATTCAATAGGCTTCCACTCGTGTCACAAAACCTTTCAGTGATTCTTAATCAGTCATTTTCTATCAACAGCAAAAAGGGCAGTATCGTCGGCGTGTGCCAAAACACGCACTTCACATGACTGCAACCTGGAACCATTAATCCCTGTGTTGTGAATCACTTTTCGACACAGTAGCTTTAAAAATATAGCAAAAAGCAAAGGCCTTAAAGGGCACCCCTGGCGCAACGAGGAAAGTACCTGCATGCGCTGTGAGAGTTCGCCATTTACAATTAAATTTGTGGTTGAACTTTTGTATGCCGATATATTACCTCTACATAAGATCGCGCCAAGACCAACGTAGTGAGCTAGCGTGAAGAGTATATCGTGAGGAACCATGTCGAAAGCCTTGGCTAGATCAATTTGTAACATGGCTACTTTCAGTAGTGCAGCGTCACAATACTCCAAAATTCTCCTGGCGACATGAATATTCATGAATAAGCTCCTACGCTTGATGCAGCAAGTCTGATGTGGCCTGACCAACTTGTATATAACTCTTTACAACCTCCTAGCCAGAACTGTCATAAACACATTATATTCTACGTTTGTTTACGTGATTGACCTGTATTTTGTCACTTTGCGTAAAACATGTTTCTCTTTTCCTTTAGAAATCAGCACAGTGTGCGCCCAAATAAATGATGGAGGCAGAGTTAGTTCCTCGATCTAAAGACTCTGAAAAAACCTCATGCAATGTGGTGGCCATATCCTCCTTGAACGCCGTGTAAAAGGCGGAATTAATGGCATCTAGACCGGGCGATTTGCCCATGCCAAGATCATCGATAGCTTTCTCAATTTTTCCTATACTAATAAACTTGTCCAATAAATTTGTGTCCTCAGCATTTCTATGAAGAATTCAACTACAAAACCCGGCTTCTTTGGCTCGCGATAAGCAAACAATTCTTGATAGTAGCTTTCAGAAGCTTTCGTGACATCTTTATGTTCTCTCAATATTTTATCATTCAATTCTATCTCTGGTATGTCGAGAGCTCGAGCGTGTCCTTTTTATCTGACAAGGCTCGCTTTGTCGGGGTTTTACCCACGAGGTATCTCTCAGCTCTTGCGCGTATAATTGCGCCTTTATATTTATCCTCTCCAAGACATTCAGTTTTGTTTTGGACAACCTGCAGTTGACGTGTAAATAAGCCCGGGTTTTCTGCTTCAATTTTCACCAAATCATTTAGCTCTGCCCGTAGCTCGCGTTCCTGTTTTCGAGCTTGATACTGCATGTGGAAACCACACTCTATTGCCATCATTTTTATTCATTGCTCAAATAATTCCCATCTTTCCGTCGCACTCCTTTCTGCGCTTTTGAAAGAATTGATGATTTACTTCTTTGTCTTATCAAGAAACCCTTCATGCGTAAATTATCTTAGTATGCAGTTTTCAAGTTTCCCATACAACCTGAACTACACCGATGCTTGTGATTTGTTGTCAAGCTTGCCTTACGTAGACTTGATGTCGGGAAAGCAATTGCGTTAATACAAGTTATAAAGCGTTTTACAACAACGAAAGAACAACCAGTCGTTTCACAATGCGAATAGCGTAACGAGTGGGCCGTCCAATGCTCTAAACCATCGCAAAAGCTCGTTATTGTTCCCCTATTAACTGTAGGGCATACCCACTTCCTCATCGTCGTCAGCCACTGCATGGACAATTGGTACTAAATTCCTTGCAATTGTTTAGTGGATACCGCGCTTCTCAGAATAATGACGAAAAATATCATAAGGAATGCCGGCCTACTACCCAAAAGTTTATTATTAATGCCCTAGTGGGTACCAAGCAAGTGTGCTTGCAGTAGTTACCTAATGAGTGTTTTGAAAAGGCTCTGAAAGGCCGCTCTTCTAGCTTTCGTTGTTACTGTGCTGCACCTACCGCGAAGGCCTGGTGTTTTTTTATTTTAGTCTGGTGCGAGCAAGTTGAAGATCATCAGCCTAAAGTATGAACTGTTTTTAGTCTTCATCCATGGTAGGTTGTGATCGTAAGAATGTCGTGGACTGTTAAGTGGTGGGTTTCCTGGAAGTTGCTTATCACGGCTCTAAAGGCATGCCTAACGTTATCTCTGTTATATTCGTACCAGTTTCTTTAACATAGCATTAGACGTCCCTTGTCGTATCTGAACTCACGTACATACATAGCATTTTTTGATTGACAGCCGAGCTCGGAAGCTTTGGTTGTCATAATGCCACTGACAGCATAAGTAAATGAATGAACGAATAAATGAATATATCGACAAATAAATAAAAAATAAAAAAATTTTCACTGTGCACAAAATTTTGATTTTCGCAGTAGTGGAATCCTGCTTGTTCTGTCCACACATCAATTCGCATAAGTTTATCAGTCGATTTAGGGGTTCATATACTCATGGGTTCATAAACTCATGAGTATGATCTCTTACATGCGTGAAAACATACAAATTTTACATGTGATCCCAACGGGTTGGTGTGGAATTATTGGCTTACAAACGTGACCGTTTGGGTGTGTTATTCACACATCATAGAAATTAAGAGCACGCAAGACGAGCACAGAAAAGAGGTTGTGACACACAAGCGCTGATTGTTTCAAGCCAGCGCCTGTGTGTCTCAGCTCCTTGTTTTTCGTTCTTTTGCACACTTTTCGCTTTATCGTGAATTAGGTATAGACATGACGGCTACGAACGTGTTACCCGTAATTCACTGCAACGTTGCCCTCTCGGCAGTGTGTAATAATCGAGTTTTAGAGAATATTTGTTCACTTTTCTCCGATGTATATATATATATATATATATATATATATATATATATATATATATATATATATATATATATGTTATTCGCACGATCTGTGTCATAACGAAATTCACCTCGGTTGATCAGTAGCTATAGTGCTCAGCTGCTGACCATAGCGTGGTCTTGGTACGGAAAACATCAGATATTATTATTGAGCCAGAAAAAAAACGTACTCCGCACGCTTTAGGCGACATACGTATACTTTCCTTACCTTGTTACAATAATAATATCTAGCGTTTTACGTCACAATACCAGGATATGAATATGAGAGACGCCGTAGTTGAGTGCTCCAGACATTTCGACCGCCTGGTGTTATTTAACTTGCACTAAAATAGCACAGCGCATGGGCCTCTACCACTTCGCCTTCATTGAAATGTGACTGCCACAACCGGGATCGCACCCGCGAACTCCAAGTCAGCAGCCGGGTACCGTAACGACTGCTCCACTGAGGCGGACTTTTGTTGTATTAAATCTTCATGTTGTCTTTTACACGATACAAAAACAACTAGTGCGCTTATGTCTTGTTGCAACTGGTCGTACAGGCTGTACTGGAGGCGCCTGGACTCTCGATACGGCAACTGTTACTGCCTCAACTGTCATGGGCAGGAGCAACACAACGCCTCCATCTTCAACTACCACACCGTTTCGGCACCAAACGCCGGTGAGAGAAATGACTATATGCAATTTGCCACAGCGAACTGTGTGCCGTCAACACTGTGATATTGCACGAAGCTGCTCAAAATATGTATCTATTTCTCGAAGGACTTCCGGTAGAGATGCTCGCTTCCAAGATGCCAAAAGACGTTATGGAGGGTAATTTAGAGTTGTCACGGTAGCTATGCTTGATTAGTTTGACGTTATCAGTCAGTTATTCGGTAAATAAAACATCAATTTCATGAACAAAAACGCGCTTCTACTAGAATTATTCACAGCGATAGGCTAAAGTAGCTAGTGTCGGGTTCAGTACTATGTGCAATGATGCATCAACAGTTAAGCTAAGACTAAAGGAGAAAAAAAATCGTATGCACATTCATCTTTCAAATTTAGCTTGGACATTCTTTCTTTTACCCTGCGTAACTCTGGCGGCATTCAACATGTGAAGATGTCGGATAGCATAGTATTTTTTTAAAGATCAAGTTTCCTAGAGTATGTCGAAACACACGCGCACATGCATGCATATGCCGTCAGCTATAGTGAACAACGAAAGTATGTTTACAGCTTCAAGAACGTGCAATGAAGTCAATGTTTCACAGCAGAATATCTGGGTGATCGGAGAGTGAGTGGCGTGACTCAAATTCAAAGGCTGGGCGTGGGAAGAGAATATACGCTTCGATGCGTATATCTAACGAAAGCGATTGATGAAGCTAACAAAGAAAAGGCGAAAGACTGCTGTAGTGTCAACTCAGGCTACCCACACACCCCTGAAGTAAGAAAAGCATGCCTGTTACGTCTCATAATGGAGGCTTGACGATCACCACGTAGGTGAAGCACTCACGAAAACATAACTGTCCCATAAATCACCCACAAGTTGAAATTTAGTTGGTGTTGCTGTTGCTCACGAGTCTACAGTGAACACTTAGTCATGAAATTTTTTTGCAATAGTGCCACAATAGCGTACTTACACGCATTTGATGATATAAATAATCCCTCGCTTGTTTTGCCATTTTTTTTGTTATGCAGCGTTCGCCAACTCGTCTCTCATACTGGGCGAGTGCTGAAATTCACAGACAGGAGAAGCGATTGTTTCTGGAAATTTGCGGGGTGCCCGCGACTCGTCGCGCTGCTGCGTTTGGCATTGTGGATTGTGACGGCATCAGGAATTTAAATCTGAACGTTTGCTTGAAACGTTACAATATTATCAAAATTAGTTTAGGGGCCCTTTAAGAAAGTAGAGTTTGAAGCACCAGCACAAGCTATATTTATTTTGAAGCCATATTATTTGCTGGAAGTGATTGGACAGACAAAAAAAAAGTTCGGAAAAGCACATTCACGCCAAGAATACTGTTAGATATTGTTTTAGTGAAGAACAGCAAGTACCCAAAAATATTTAAAAAAAGCTCCATGAGGGCAGCGTTTCCAGGTAAAAAAAAATCAAGCACTATTCTGGCACCTTCAGCATTGTCCTTCGCTTGTCTGAATTTAAAATATTGTGAATGTCTAGGGACCGCGCTGACATACGTTGTCTACCCAGCTCCAACTCAACATAACTTTGACGCGTGGAGATAACAGCTAGAAGAAGCTGCTTGCGAACTGTTTAAGTACTTAATTTGAAACTGAAGGGAGATAATTCTGACAGCTGGTTTCTTTGTCTGACATCCAGAAGATAATGAAGCCAAGGAAGGTATAGAATACGTTAATTTTACTGTTTAAGTGTATTGCATATGGGACACTGATGGGGAGAAAACAAAGTGGACGGAAAGACAACTTGCCGTCAGCAGGGATCTAACCTGCAACCTTCAGATTGCAAACCCGGTGCTCTTACCAATGGAGCTACGGCGGCGGTGATCTTTTCGTTCACTTTGTGTGCTATTTATGCTCATGCGAACTCTACGAGTCTCGTTCCGGCCATAGGTCAGCAAAAAATTTAGAGCTCACTCATGAACCACTCCTCGCCCATACGGCTCACTCGAACTCACCCTTACCTGGGTGTTTCCTGAACCGCTCTCCTCATTCGGATTCAGACTTTAGTAAATTTTTCTCGATCGAACTCAGTCGCACTGAAACTGATGAAAGCATTACTCACTTGAACTCTCCCGGACTCCGACTCACGGCTCTGACTATGGGTGAATCAACTCATGAGTCCTTTAGCGCTCCATTAGCTGTTCGTACGAGGCGTCAATACTTTTCAACACCAATATCTCGAGTGATCGGGACTTTACTTGACGCTTTGATCTTGTATTTTTAAATACGAGTTATTAGTGGTAGCACCACTAAGGGCATTTTATTGAAAGGGATGTTTTACACAAGATGTTTTCAACAAGCCCTTCTCAAACAAGAGAATGGAGAAAAGGTCCACCCACCTCTCTCTCTGAATAACTCAGACATCGATTCATATAATATTGAGCGGTTATATGAACGCTACTGCGTTGATGTGGGAGTACATGTAACTAGTATAAACCTGAGCTGACGCAAAGCTGATAGTGATGCTGAAGTCGATGGGACAAGAGGTTCGCAAAACAATGTGGAGCTCACTCTGACTTACTCACGAATTATACCTCACCCTCAGGGCTCACTCGTACTCACACTCATTAAAGTTTTCCTCCACTGGACTCACTCGAACTCACTTTCCCTTAAATTTCTCCAAATCACACTCACTAGGACTCAGACTCACGGCTCAATCTGAGTTTGAGTGAGCCTGAGTGTATTGACTCTTGAGTGAGTTCGTTGACTTATGGTTCTCGCAGAACTTATGCCTTTATTCAGATAGTATGCGAGGGCTTATCGGTCAAATTTCCACTAGTTAAACGTTTGTGACGCCAGCTGGCGAAGAAAAAAAGTGCTTCACATTCGCCGTCATGGAAGCATGCGTCGCTGACCAACACTTAGAAATACCCTACAAAGTGGACGTGGGGACGGATACTACCGTAGCTCATCGGGGAAGAGCATCGGACGCATAATCGAACGGTTGCAGGTTCGGTTCCTGCCAACGCCAAGTTGTATTTTAGTCCACTTTGATTACATCAATTTTATATCACAATGCCTACAATACACTTAAAACAGCGTAATTAACGCCTCTGATACTTTCCTTGGCTTCATTAGGTGCGAGATTTTATTTGAAACTGCACTTGAGACTGCTTAAAGAGCGAACGCACTTTACTCAACTTACGTCTTTCCTTGCAGCTCATTAGCTGCCCCGCCTCCAGCCCATTGTATTGCACGCTAACTGTTACTAAGTTTTCATTTTTGCGCCACGTTATTACCTCAACAAGGAGAAGCAAAGACGATGACGCAGGCCTGACACTTACACTGGACGTGCAACCGCAAGACTACCTGCCGACCAGCACTGCCATGGGTTTTTTGGTTATGGTGCACGGACGTGGCTTCAGGGCTGATGCGTGCGCCAACTCCGTCTTTGCACAGCCTGGTTACATCACATACATCGGCCTGATACAGGTGTGTACTGGCGTACACTGAACTAGTTAGCATTTATTATTGAATCACTAGTTAATTATTCGTTCATTAATAATTATTGAATTATTCTTATGATGTGAAGTCTTTTGTAGATACGTGGGCCAAGTTTTATTTTAAAGGGAACCTGAATAAAGCGAAAGAAAAACTTACCATATTTCACGTCGTTGATAAAGCAGTGCATGCGCACGAGCCAACTCGTAATAAAGATAACGGTGGAGAGAAGGCAATGGCTGATTATTTCTTTACTTGTTGCCAAAAACATATACTATGAGATTTAGTTCGTAAATGCCACATTGGTTGTCACGTCTAAAACAACTGCAATGGCTTCAGTGGAGCAAGAAAATTCAGAACACAATCCTCGCGGCAAAGAGGTAAGAAAACAAACGATTCCGAGAAAAATCTCCACTAACGCACGCCATCGGTCACTGCCTCCTTGCTTCAGTGCCCGCGTATACAGGCTGTCAGCTTAACGATTGAAGTACAGTGACACTGCTTTCCCCAATGGTAAGACAAACGAAGGCATTCCATTCCATTCGTTGTCAGAATCACACTAGCATTTTCAAGAAACCACGCTTAGTTTAGTACAGATGGCGCGGCTTGCTGCATTCTTATTATTGCATTCCGTCATCTAAATGCCGGTTGTCAGAGAGGCATAAGGTTCTGACGTCGTGCGTCCACAAGTGAATGACATCATCTCTATCTGAGTCACCATAGCCGCGTGAAGTGCTACCGCAGGGGAGCTAAATGGTCTGCTGACTTGTTTTATGCCTCGTGATGGATGTGCCTTTCGTAGTAAGCGGCCCAACACAAGTTTCCTTCTCCGTCATCATGATTGTGGCGGAACGGTGGCAGGGGGAACGATATGACGGAAATATTCAGATGTCCAACAACAAACCAGCCGTGTGAAATGTCGAAATTTGGCCGTTGTGTGTCAAAACAAGCTCCCTCATTCTTTATCACCAAAGTATTGACTTTAAAAATTAACTAATATTATCTACCAGCATCACTGAGGCAGTGTTATTGCACATATGGAATAGCAAGTTGTCATGCAATCATGTTTTGAACGAAAATAACTGTTGATTACAATACTCCCTCACGCAGCTGTTCTCGACACTATGAGAGTAGCATGGTTTTAAGTGTACTGCGCTATGAGTGTACTGCAGCTATAAGTGTACTGCGTTTTGCGTTCCGCAGATCGTGGAACGTAAAGTAGGGAACGGAATTCGGGAATGCATGCGTTCATTGTAATTCATTCACCCTTGTGCTAATAATTGGCTCGGTCAGGCAGCAGGACGACGCAAAACGGGCGACTGAACTAGAGCATATTAATGGCAATATGCGTATTACATATAGCTCAGTTCATTCCGCTGATGAAAAATTTGCAGATAAGAATGTATAATGATCCATGCAACGACCTACGCGCACAAAATCAAATCATTGTCAACCATCATCATGATAACCTATAAAATCTCGACGAATGCCTCTTTCTTGTCTTAAACATGAATATTGGGCCTCTCACCCTGCTCATCGAAACAGCGGAAAGCACGGAACTGCTCACACTTATAAATCGAATCTATTGGTCTTGTCAGCAGGCTGATGTTTTACTCGACAAAGTGTGTGTTGTGCCGATAAATATTGATTTCTTATTTTTTACGTCTAAGATTAGGTGCCTATACTGTCCATTAATCGCGTGGGGCAGCTGTTAGAAGGCCTGTATCTTATTTTTTACATATATTTCTACTCAAACTCTTCTAAGGCCTTTCTTTTCCCTCCTCCCCCTCCATGCATAATAGCTACAGGCGTATATACGTTGTTTGAACACTCTGCATACAACAAAGACGTTTCTCTCTCTCTCAACGGTGTACAACACTGGTGGGGGATATTGAGAAAGCTTATTATTACGGGCCCAGTAGCCAGCAGTGCTAGTGGTGCTAGTGGTGCGAAATATATTAGAGAAGTGAGTTGGGCTAGCTAATGCGTACTTAGTACAGGCATAACTAATTAACACGAAACTTTATTGCGGCAAGGCTTGAAGGCTATTCACGGCAATTGAATTTTTTGACGATCTTTGAAGGGGCTGAATCATATAATTCAAGATTGTTATTTTTTACTTCGTAAACAATATGCCATCACTGTCATCACTTTAAACAGCGTATTGTTCGTAAACAACACAGTGATTAAAGTTATGGCAGTGATGGAATATTGTTTACGAAGTAAAAAAAAACAATCCTAAACTATATGATTCAGCCCCCTCAAAGACCGTCAAAGAATGCAATCGCCAAGAAGAGTTTTCGATTAAACCTAACGTGATTATAGCGGAATCGTAAGCACCCATCTACTGGCATCTCAATAGTGAACCTTAGCCCACAAGAACTTGCCTTGAAACATTAGAGTACACTATTCTTGAGAATACTCTTGATTTCATAAACCCATTGCATTAAAATGAAAAAAAAATCATCCACATAACTCAACAATTTAACAACGAACGTTTTGTCAACGCACGCGTGTATTGCCAAAGTTGAAAAAAAAACAAATGACTTAAAAGCTGCGCGAAGTGTGAAACAATACAATGACCCTTTTAACAGAGCCTGGTATCACCATTAGAATAAAAATAGTGTAAGAAAAAGATAATTAAAATCTAAACATTTCCATGAAATTGTCATTAGAGATCCACGAAATGCTCTGAAAGGCAACATGACCAAAATTTTTTACGCGTCGCCTAAGCCCACTGCGTGTATTCACTTAAGGCTACATAGTGGCTGCACAGCACGTTCGAAAAAATTTCGTGCACCAAGTGTTTGAAGTATGTGCACTAGGGACAAGACGTCGCTATCGTGTTCAACTACTATAAAGGCAAGCCTTAAGGATGCCCCAATTTCTGACGCTTGAGGATATGCATGGCAGGCTACAGTGTCATCCTTTTTGACACCAGTTCCGATGAAAGCAAGGAAGGTACCTTGGGAACTTCGAAGCACCATTTAAGCATAATATGAATGATCGCAGGGCCTTAATAATATTTGTGTAGTGAAGAGTAGACTGTATGACCACCTGCTGCTTCCTATCAGCACCAGTCTGCGATTCTGCTCGCTCTGACTGCTTATTTGAGCAGTGAAGCTCTTTAAAACTAGACGTGATTGGCGAGCGCATCTTATCAGACAGCTGTAATCATGATAAATTAGTATTTGCCACAAAAATTGGGTAAGTCCCGCTACTCAACACCAGTCCAGCAAAAATGAAGAAGGCGACTGTTCGAGTGACAAATCACAAACGGGTATATGCCATAGAAATAGGGTAAATACCACAACGCAGAACTTCCATCTAAAACGAAGAAGGCAGCACTTCACCCAAGAAATGATGGCGGAGCGATGGCGACGAGCTGAAGACTCCGAGTACGCACAACGAGAGTACGCTAGGCAGCGGGAAAGGCAATGGCTACTGGTGTGTACGGATAGCTTTTCGTTTGACAACGCTTGCCGCGGCTGTGAAGCTAGCGGACTTAGGATGTGGTGGACTTTCCTCCGTAGGCGACGCCGACGAGCTGCATCCGGTGTACTGCATCTTTGCTTGTAGGTGAAGTGAAAAAGAGCGACAGAAGCCAGAAAATCACAAAACCTGAGAGACCATAAAACAAATTTTTCCATCATGCAAAAACTGATTATTCAATAAATAAAAGCACCAAAAGATGAAATAGTCATGGCTAATTTTTAGTTAACCAGAATCGTATACAAATGTTTCATTAGAGGACTGAATGCTGGGGAGTAATCAAACGAGCGTCATTTGCCTCCTTAGCCTTAGCTGTCCTGGTACAGAAAGTTGTTGCCGAGTATAAGCACCCGTACGGGAGCACACTTCGTCTGAGCGCAGGCTTCTGTCTCCAGAGGTCGGAGATCTGTGGTGTCTCTGAGATTATGTGCGGTTTGTTTAACAACAATTTCTTTTCGTTGAGAATTAACGTAGGGAACAGACTTAACATCACCTATAGCGGAGGCCTAGCAATAACCTAAGGGCAACCTAGAAACGACCAGAAGCCACCAGCTAAGACTTACCTAGAAGCAACCAGATTAGTCTTTGCAAAGGCCCAGTTTTGCAGCTGCAAGCCGCGGCTTAGTTCAAGCCTCGTCAATTTTTTCTGCCTATTTTTACACTTTTTCGTATTTTGTGAACATCCCCGCCTTACTCTTCTCTCCCTCTCTATTCCAGCGAAGGCGCGCAGCCCTTCCAGAGCCATATCAGCCTTCGTGCAGAGACACCTGGCCCAGCAGGCTCAAGTACTATCTGCAAAACACCACGCGCTACACTCGCGAAGTATGCTCTGCTTTCTAAATCTCATGTATATACGCACTGTATCAATATTTCTTTTCTGGGGCAAGTTACTTTCAAGTTATCCGAACTTAAACAAAATTATTACCACCGTAGCTGCCTTATGGCTCTGCCAATATGATGTTAACCAAATACTCGGGCAGCATGTTTGACTTCTGGCCTTGTCAAATACCTTGCAAACATGGTGGAAGAGAGAAGGCCAGAGTATCACACATTCCCGTCTTTGCCGTGTCGAGTACGTCCTGGATAGCTAATTTACTAGAATGGGCGCCATGGACTCTCACTATTTTCACGACTCCACAGAAAGCTCATGATACACGCCAACCCGAGAACATCTATTAGAACAGCTTTGCTTACATTAGACGTCAAGCTGTTTTGAAGACCCATGGCCAAATTTTTATTATTCACAAAGAGCGGTGCTGTATTGAAGACGACGACGGCTTATGATAAAAACAGTCAGTACTCGCTGCGATCGTCAGGCACTTTTGTTTAGAGAGGGTGCTTAGTCAATGTCTTTAGCCCCTTTAGGTTAACTGCCCACTAAACTTCCATTTCTATACATCCATATTTTTATGTTTTTATTGTCACGATGGTATCAGCACAAAGTTTATTGTTTAGGGCGAAATAACACAGATCAGCGAGTCACGGGAATTTTTTCAACGGCAAGTTCCTGTTGCCTATGCAGGTCCATGCAAGAACCATAAATGAGATGAAAATTCCTGAAAAAGTGGAGCCAACATTTATGCGAGTGATTCTGTATTCGTAAAATCAGCAAATTGAGAAGAGAAGAACATTTATAGGGGCGTTGGTCAAGCGACACACCGTCCTTTTCAAGTATCCATATTCTACTCAGCTTCTACCATGTTAAGAATGAAGGAAGGCAGGGTAAATTTAGGGGCTTGTTTTGTTTGTTAGACAAAATATTAATGAAATATAACTGACACTGATGCCGAAAGGAGTATATGGGATGCTATTAGAAGTAAATGTAATGTAAATGTGAAGAAAGAAAAGTGGACGTAAAGGTAACCTGCCCCCGGCAGTATCCGAACCTGCGACCTTCGGATGACGTGTCCGATGCTCTAGATACTACTGAGCTACGGTATATTATAGTAGATGTTTCGAAGCACACATGTATGGCGTACCATGGCCTCTGACATTGCGTGCCGGCTCGAAGGCATGGTCATGCACGCTCAAAAGAAACGCTTCAGCTGGTGATGAACATGGCGTAACCTACCTCAGCGGCAGCAGTTTTCGCATATAAATGACTTTTTTTGTGCGACATACTGTTACCTACATTCCAGATAGTTCATCGCAAGCCTTTCTGCATACAAGAGCTTTCTGAAACCTTTGAATGCTCTAAATTGGATTATAGTTTGTCCAGAAAATAGCTATTGCCTACATACTGCTTACACACTTACGTTGCTTGGCTTTGTTGCTTGCCTATGTTGCTTGTAGCATACTCTTGTCTTGTGTGCTTTCAATTTTTTAAACATAGGACTGCTTGAAAATATGCCACCAAGAAATGATCCGGTCCAGATGCAAGTGCGAGTCCCAGAATTTGCCCTTCTCTTCACGCGAGGACCGTTTGAAGACGCCTGTGTGTGAGGTTGGTTAATGTCTGCAGATAATATTGATACGTCTATGAAACTGTCACCCCGACACAGCTGAATTGGCACCCAAATGAAGAAGACGACAACGTGGTTGTAGTGGGTTGGACTCTCGAGCTTCTCCCGTTGGCCTGCATGACTGTTCGCTCTTTAAGCCGTTAGCAAAACCAGCTCTCGGTGAATAAATCTTCCCCGTGACATCTTTTGGTGGAAGGTGCGGGTTCTTCACACAATCCGGCTCTGGAACTCCGCAGTGGACGCCAGCTTTCTCCAGCCACGATGCCTGAAACTGGCACTCAGGCCTCGCCACCCACGCCGGCTCCATCACCTGTGATTCCCCCCGATCTTCTCGACCCTGGCACGTTTTCCGGGACGGACAGCACGGACGTCGAAGAATGGCTCGCATTATTCCAGCGCGTCAGCAAGCACTACAGGTGGGACGAAACGCTTATGCTGGCAAATATTCTGTTCTACCTAAGGGGTACGGCACGCGCCTGGTATGAGACGCATGAAGAAGAATTAACCAGCTGGGACACATGCAAGCAAAAGCTTCGCGATTTGTTCGGTCGGTCAGTTGCTCGTCAGATGGCAGCCAGGCAGGACCTCGCGTCGCGTGTTCAATCATCGACGGAGTCGTACGTCACGTACATCCAAGACGTACTGGCACTGTGCCGGAAGACGGACAAAAACATGTCCGAGGCGGACAAGATCAGCAATGTGTTGAAAGGCATTGCTGATGATACTTTCAACATACTAATGTGCAAGAACTGCACCACTGTCGACTCCATCATATCCGAATGCCGACGATTTGAACAAGCAAAAAGCAGGCGAATCACCCACCACATCGCGAGACTACCAAACACTGCTGTGACTTCGTCTTGCGAGGATTCTGCAGCGCCTCGTTCACTTGCGCCTCCTGCCAATATCGCAAGGATTGTTCGCCAGGAGCTGGAAGCCATGGCACCCGCTTCCTATCAGCCCCCTGCGCAAGACCACTGGGCAACAGTCTCGCTCATTCAAGCCGTCGTACGCCAGGATTTTGCTGACTTGGGCGTCCAGGTTCCCCAGCCGCAGCCCATGAGCACTCCTGTCCACAACGCTGACCACCACTCTGCCCCACTTATCGCTGCGGCAGCTTCGACTCCTCGGTTTCCACCACGCTACCGAAATCCATCTGAGTGGCGTACGCACGATGATCGACCCATCTGTTTTTCTTGCTCTCTAGTTGGGCACATCTCCCGCCATTGTCGCAACAGGAGGTATTTCCGGCCAAGCTTTCGTAATGTCGACCGCCGTCAGGACCGTGGACACTATTTGCAACCCGGTTTTTCGGATGACCATATTCAGGACTCTTCAGCTCGCCGTTTATCTCCACGCTCCGAACCGTCCTACGCTGACGTCGTCGCCCAAAGAAACTGGTCAAGCCGCTCGCCGTCACCTCAGGGTCGGCCGTCACGCTCCCCTCAACGCCGCCGCTTTCCGTCACCGGCTTATTCTGGCCATTCCCCGGGAAACTGATGAGTGCAGCTCCTGGAGGTGGCGCTGCGTTGACGACTCGGAACGAAAACCCTCAACCGGCTACAATTTCAAGACGCAATTTACTTCGGGTGTTCATTGATGGCCACGCCGTTACTGCTCTAATTGAAACTGGTGCCCAAGTATCTGTTATGAGTTCTACACTTCGATCTCGCCTGAAAAAAGTTCTCACACCAGCTATGTTCTCTACTGTTCGAGTTGCTAACGGAAGTCGAACATCGGTACTTGGTATGTGCACTGCCCGCGTTACTGTTGCTGGCCACCACACTTCCGTTCTCTTCGCAGTCCTCGATGCTTGCCCACACGACGTCATCCTTGGAATAGACTTCTTAACCATCCACTCCGCCATCATCGATTGTTCTACCGGTATCTTACGGCTCGAATTGCCTTTGCTCTCCGATTTCACTCCTCCAAGTCGCACTCGGCTACGATCCGTGGAGTCTCTACGGCTACCGCCCCAGGCTGCTATGTACGTTCCTCTGTCGCCCTTCCCGTCTGTTCCTGATGGAGACTATCTGGTAGCTCCCCTCATTGATTTGACCCTTACGCACCACATCGCACTACCACATACTATAGTGATTGTTGCTAACAACACGGTGCTACTTCCAGTTCTGAACTTCTCTACGTCGACCCAAGTTCTTCCCCAAGGCATCACTTTAGCCGATCTTTCCACCCTTGATGAATGTTCGATTTGTTCTTTTACACCTGACACTAAGACCATGGCGAAACCTGCCATCACGTCACAAAATAAGGCGTTCCTCGACAAAATGATATCCAGCGACCTCTTACCTTCCCAAATTGCGGCGCTCCGGGGTGTTCTGTTTTCTCACCTGGGTATCTTTGACGTCGACGGCCGTCCCCTAGGCCGCACAAGTGCCGTAACCCACCGCATCGACACCGGCGACGCCAGTCCACTCCACAAACGCCCTTATCGCGTGTCACATGCTGAGCGCCAAGTTATACAGACGGAGGTCGAGAAAATGTTGAGTAAAGACGTCATTGAGCCTTCATCGAGTCCTTGGGCCTCCCTTGTGGTCTTAGTTAAATAGAAGGACAACACCTGGCGCTTTTGCGTCGACTATCGCCACCTGAATCAGATCACCAAGAAGGACGTTTATCCTTTACCCCGAATCGATTATGCACTCGACTGCCTCCACGGTGCCAACTATTTCTCGACCCTTGACCTTCGATCCGGATACTGGCAAATTTCGGTCGACGACCGCGACCGCGAGAAGACAGCATTCATCACACCCGACGGCCTTTACCAATTCAAGGTCATGCCTTTTGGGTTGTGCAATGCCCCGGCTACGTTTGAACGTATGATGGACTCTCTTCTTCGCGGTTTCAAATGGTCGACCTGTCTTTGCTATCTGGATGATGTAATAGTTTTCTCGCCCTCCTTCGAAAGCCACCTGTCTCGTCTCTCGGCAATTCTTGACGTTTTTCGTTGCGCTGGTCTCCAACTGAATTCGTCGAAATGTTCATTTGGACGTCGGCAGATTAAACTACTCGGCCACCTTGTTGACGCCACTGATGTTCAACCCGACCTTGACAAAGTCCGTGCAGTCCGAGAATTCCCGGTTCCGCGTTCCACACAAGAAGTTCGCATTTTTATTGGGCTCTGCTCATACTTTCGCAGCTTTGTCTTCAACTTCGCGGATATTGCTGGGCCCCTCACGGATCTCCTCAAAAAGAATGTGGCCTTCTCTTGGGGAAGGGACCAAGAACATTCCTTCGCGTCGCTAATTACCGCCCTCACCTCACCACCTGTGTTGGCTCATTTTGATCCAACGGCTCGAACAGAGCTTCGCACCGATGCAAGCGGCCATGGCGTTGGTGCTATACTCGCTCAGATATAGAATGGCACCAACCGTGTGATAGCCTACGCTAGCCGCCTTTTGTCGCAAGCGGAACAAAATTATTCTATAACTGAGCGGGAATGCTTAGCCCTCGTTTGGGCTATCGCGAAATTCCGTCCGTACTTATACGGACGTCCGTTCGCAGTCATCACGGACCATCATGCGCTTCGATGGCTGTCGACGCTTAAGGACCCTACAGGAAGACTCGGCCGATGGGCTCTTCGATTACAGGAGTACACGTTCTCGGTTGTTTACAAATCTGGAAAGCTGCACAGCGATGCTAACTGCTTATCCCGGCACCCCGTTGATCCACCTAGCTCCACTGATTTGGAATCCGATGCCTGCGTTTTAGCCATCACTGACTTTTTGAACGTGGCAGACGAACAGCGCCGAGATCCATCGTTGCTCACCATCATTGACCGCCTTCAATCGTGTTATGCTGACCCTTCTCTTAGCAGATACCTGCTTCAAGACAACATTTTGTACCGCCGCAACTTACACCCCGACGGCGCGGAACTTTTACTCGTCGTACCGCATCACCTGCGAAAGGATGTTCTGCGACAATTTCACGACGCTCCAACTTCTGGACATCTAGGAGTCTCCAGAACTTACGACCTCCTTCGACGACGAGTATTCTGGAAGGGTCTGTACCACTCTGTTCGCCGTTACGTCACATCTTGTGACCTCTGCCAGCGCCGAAAGAAGCCTACGACTCCCCCTGCCGGTCTTCTTCAACCTATTGAAGTTCCAGCCGAGCCATTTTATCGAGTGGGGTTGGACTTGCTCGGTCGCTTTCCTACTTCTACAACTGGAAATAAATGGATTGCAGTGGCCACAGACTATGCCACTCGGTATGCAATTACTCGAGCGCTACCAACCAGCTGCGCAACCGACGTTGCCGACTTCCTGCTGTACGACATTATTCTCCAGCATGGCGCTCCGACTCACCTGCTCACAGACCGCGGTCGCTACTTGCTATCGCGTGTGGTTGATGGCCTACTCCGATCTTGTGCTACCAGTCACAACTTCACCACATCTTACCACCCTCAGACTAACGGCCTTACGGAGCGCCTAAACCGCACATTGACGGACATGCTTTCCATGTACGTATCTACCGACCACACTGATTGGGACATAGCTCTTCCGTTCGTAACCTTCGCCTATAACTCGTCGCGTCATGAAACAGCGGGCTACTCCCCTTTTTATCTACTCTTCGGACGTCATCCCTTACTGCCCTTCGACACACTGCTTTCATCAGACCACCCATCCTCCACTTCGTACGCTCAGGATGCGATCACCCGGGCCCTCACGGCACGCGCGGTAGCGCGCGCTCGGTTATCGTCGTCGCAGACAGCACAGAAGTCCCTTTACGACCGTCGACATAGAGATGCCGTTTGTTCTGCGGGATCTCTTGTTCTCTTGTGGCTGCCATCTCGACGTGTTGGCCTCTGCGAGAAACTACTATCGCGATACGCTGGGCCCTACCGAGTCATTCGTCAGGTCACACCTGTGACCTACGAGATTTCCGCTACCACAAACTCATCAGCTGCTGCACCCAGAACGGAAGTAGTCCACGTTTCTCGTCTCAAGCCCTACAACGCCGACTCGCTCATTTAACAGGCACCGAGACGATCCCTTACGGGCCGGGGTGATGATACGTGTATGAAACTGTCACCCCGACACAGCTGAATTGGCACCCAAATGAAGAAGACGACAACGTGGTTGTAGTGGGTTGGACTCTCGAGCTTCTCCAGTTGGCCTGCATGACTGTGCGCTCTTTAAGCCGTTAGCAAGACCAGCTCTTGGTGAATAAATCTTCCCCGTAACAATATGTACTAATATATCTGGCGCTTTACGTGTCGGAACTTTGATGCGATTATGAAGCACGCTGCAGTGAAGGTCCTTGGAAACTTCGAATGTCTGGTGTTCTTTACCATGTACTGACATTGAGCAGTACACAGTCACCTAGCATTTCACATTCTCCGAAATTCGACCATCGCAGCCGGTATTGAATTCGCGACCTTCAGATGGGAGCCCGAGCTCCGCAACCATTGTACTGCTGCGGCGGACATAGCATGAGGGGTGGGAACATGTCAGAGGGATGATGATGTTATACCGCGTGGAATTAATTTTCATTTTCTAGGGGCTATCAAGTTAGACTGTTTCAAAATTTTGTATGTAGTACACATGAAACAGTAGATGCTTCCACCGTGGGCAGCACTGGGCTAGAGGTGCCGACCACGCACCTAGCGGCTTTTCATAATGGTTCGAATGACACACAGACTCGGTGCTCTGCGGTATTCACCTGCTCTACAGGTGTCACCGTAGGTGAAGGTCTCTTGGCATTGATTAACTTCTCGCTCTATTGGCGAGCACGCGGTGTTGCTGTGAGGTGCATAGTTGTCGGTTATCCTGGCGGCAAAATAGATGAAAGCGCGCTTCCGGCCAGGTGCTAGGCAGAACTTAGGTCATGTTGCTTGGGATGTCGCCTGAATAATGGAAAGTTGTGGGCAGGAAACTGCCATGCCTAAAACAGAGGCCGCTTTTATTTTTAAGTATTCTTGCATATGCGTATAGCTATATATATTTATATCCATTAGGCGCAAATCACGACGCAGTGTCTGCAAATATTTCAAACTCACGCCATATCCTGAGACACTTAATATTTTATTCTAAAATAGAAAAGAGAGCGATACCTTTTTTTTGGTGAGAATTTCAGTAATTTATTGTGATTAGCATGTAATAATAATTATTCTGCTGTGATAAACCAACTGCAAATTGTAACGAGCTGCCGAACATTGTAGTGCCTTCATCGAAGCAATCGGCAACAATTAACGCAGTACACTGAGGTAAAGTACAGCCAACCACGATTGCGCAGAAGGTTCGGTTAATACTACGTGAAATGGAGCTGGCCATGTCTTAGCCGCAGGCCCAAAGAAAAAAAAAAGGAGAAAAGACAACAAGATAGAATAATTGAAATTGTTGGGGTTTAACGTATCAGAGACACCGTAGTAGAGGGCTCCGGAAGTTTCGATCACCTGGGGTTCTTTAACGAGCGCCTGAAAATGCTTGAGCACACGGTCCTCAAGCATTTTCGCCTCCATAGAAAATGCGGCCGCCGTGGCTGGGATTCGACAACGCGACCTGCGGACCAACAGCCGAGTGCCTTTGTCACATGACCACCGTGGCGGGTGAAGAACGAGAAGAGCGAAGGCAGGGAGGTTAACCAGGCAGATGCCCGGTTTGCTACCCTACGCTGTGGGAATGGGAACGGGGAGAATAAAGATGATAAATATGGGAAAGAGAGTGGACAAAAACACGTTGTGCCCTCGTGTATAGACAGCGGACACGGCGCCTGAAGGGGATGCAAAGTACAGTAATAGCTTGTCTTACGACGTCAATCTTGCTGATACGGCATAACAACCAACAATAGACGTCTCGAGAACTCCATATAGTGAAAGCTTAAGTACTTGCCGACAAGTGTTCTTACGAATTTAAATATATTTGCCAGCCTGCTGATGGCTAGCCAGTCGCATGAGCAGATTGATCGAATCTCAACGCAGAAAAACACTGGGACTGCGTTCGCCAAGTTCGTGCTATCATGGACCTGCCGTACGTGCAGCGATACTGCCGCTGTTTCCGGTCCTGCGTGTGAGTATTTCTGAGCCGTTCAATTTGTAGCGACTCGTTTGATGAAACCAAGGCCGGTCGACTATAAACATCCGCTTTAATAAACATCCGGCAATTCCGGCTATGTTCAAACAGCTGCGTCACTGAATCGCAGAATTCAAATACGAAAAATGAATACAACACTTCACGAATAGAATTGGGATGTCATATTTATCTAAATATGTAAGAATCAGAAACTCCTCTTGTTGTATCGTGAAAGTAGCCCGATTGTTCTAGTTATCTGTACTCATTGTGGCTTTTCCCACTCTGGTAAATACTTATAGTATGTCGTCACAACTTTGGCTTGCTATTTTCCCGAACCGCCTAGGTTGCTGGTGACTAAAATGTAAGGAAGGGGCGGCCGCGAGCCTGCCGTTTGGAGGTAGAAGAGGACAATGACGATCGCGGGTGCGCTCAGGGGCACGCGACACACGCTGGCAGCGGGGGCCGAGGCTTAGAGAAATTAACAAGGATCCTGGTCTGTCACCGCGTCTTCTCTGGGGGGGTTCTGGGCCGAGAAGTCTCTACAACGCTATCGATTGCCTCACAAATAAATGAACGAATCACATGTAACGAATTGTTTCATAAAAATAACAAATTGGTTGGTGTATTTTAATAAATTTGTTGCAAGTGACAATTTTTTCCAGGTTTCTCATTGTTTCATCCCAATGACTTGAGGGCTTGAAAATTCTGCGGCTCAAAACGTTTCTGAACCGCTTTTCTCAGGTATTATAGAATTACATCATTATAGGAGTTTACTGTCTGATAAATCAACTACATCAATGTTTCCGGACACCATAGTACACACACGTTACAGTGTTGCCAAACACGATTCACAGCGGAATAATTGCGCTTCACAGCGCATGCTCAAGCTTATGACGCGCGCTGACGTAACTTCCGTCACCCCGTATCATCCCTCGCCGTGTATACTTCCAATACACTTGTCGGGACGAGAGAGGAGAGAAACCGCTTGATGTATGTAACTGCGCTTTTTCGCTAAAAATTCGAGAAGCTTTTGCAGCAGTCTATTTGTAAGGCAATAAACTCTGTGGCTGAGGACGTTCAATCGTTACTTAGAAAATAGATTCAGGACCCCTTGAAGACTTACTTTTCACAACCTCGGTGTGTACTAGTTTTCAAGTACACATCAATCACTGACTTATGTGCTTTCGTTTTTACACGCAGGGATGTCGACCATTACAAGGAACTCTCCTTCGCAGCCATCCCTCAGGTAAATATAACAAAAAGGTAACTCTATCGCATGGGTGACAGAAACTCGCAACACAATTATTTGGGCTTTCTGAACAGACAGCATGCACCGACGTCCCTGAAACCTCCGCACAGAACAAGTAAACCTTTTGACGTCACGTGTTAATGTTATCAATGGATTACTGGCAAGTCTTCTCGCTATTGACGCACAGACCCCAATGAAAGTCTGGCCGTAGCGCTATTCATTGAAGCACCTTAAGTGCGACACGATTGCGCTGCATTCACGCCATCAAGGCCGCCAAATTGGTGAACCAGTACGCTATCAAGCTGCGACCATGACGTCACGTGCAAACTATCTATGAAAACATTGTTGCACATGATCTGTTAGTACCAGCACGTGCCAGTTATTCCTTAGAGCTTCAAAGTAGCATAGTAAACCAATGAAATGAAATCTCACGCAAGTGTTTATGGGAGCAGCCATGTGTGCGTTTGAGAAAACTTGGGAATTACAGTGAGCCAGAAGCAGCCAAAACAACCAGAATAATATCGTAAGAAGAAATGATAGCCCAGAGGAATTCGACATCCCACCAGTAACGACAGAAAAAAGTAAGGAAAGTCGTAGAAAAAATGCAAAGAGGCTAAGCCACTGGTGAGGATAAGGTAACAACAGACCTGCTGAAAGTTGGCGGAGACATTGTTAGAAAAACTAGCCACCGTATATACGAAGTGTCTCTTGACGGGAAGAGTACCAGAGTCTTGTAAGAACGCCCTAATTCTTTGAATCCATAAATAAAGAGACATCGAGGACTTGAAAAACTACAGGCCGATCAGCTTACTGTCCGTTCTCTGCAAACCATTTACAAAAATAATAGCTATAATAAAATTAAGGAGACGTTAAAGTTAAATAAACCAGCCAAACAAGCAGAATTTCTCACAGGCTACTGCACAATAGGCCATATTCACTCTATTAATTAGGTAATAGAGAAGTGCACGATATACTACCGAATCCTATACATAGCTTTCATAGATTACGAGAAGGCGTTTGACTCAGTCGAAACATAAGTGGTAATGCAAGCACTGCGGGATGAGGGCATCGACGAATCTTACATAAAAATACTGAAAGAACTCTACAGTTGATTAACAGCCACCTTCGTTCCCCATAAAGAAAGCGGCAAAATCTCAATAAAAAAGGGTGTAGTGCAGGGAGACACGATCTCTGCAATGCTATTTACCACGTGTTTAAAGGAGGTTTTCAAGACCATAGATTGAGAAGAGTTAGGGATACAAGTTAATGAAGAGTATTTTAGCAACCTATTCGCTGAAGATAGTGTCTTGACGATGAACTCACGAGACAAATTACAGCTCATGATTACTGACCAGGACGCGGAAAGTGGAAGAGTAGGTCTGAAAATTACTATGCACAAAACTAAATATAATGTGCAACAGTCCTTGCAGCAAAGATCACTTTGCGATAGGTGAAGATAAGTTGTAAAGGAATACGCCTACTTAGGACAAGTAGTTGTTCAGCTTGGGATCCGAAAAACGAGGCGGACTGCTTGCAAGCGCAAACCAAAATAACTTTATTCGCTCTCCCCAAATGCGATATATACGCTTGGTGGACTGGAGTGCCTTCTTGTGGCCACATGCCATGAACACTGAGAGTGACCTCTACATCCCTCCTTTTGATATTTTATGGGGCAGGTTCTTAGAAGTTCAAACGTCGGGGCAACCTCACTATACGACCACTGCGAGCACGCGTCAAAGTTTCCCGTGGCGTTACATCTGGTAGCACGGGTTCTTGAGGAGCTTAAGGTTGCAAGTTCTCGGGAGGGGTTGGCGGAAAAGCTGCTAGTTGGGCTGGACTCGTTTCTGTCGAACGAGGCACCAGGTGTCGACGATCACGCGGAAGAACGCCCCCAGTCGTCTGAACAAGGCAGGAACGTGGACGCTGCGCCAGGGAAAGCATAAATTGCAGGCAGTCTAAGTAGGTGTGTACGCTGACGGTCAACCACATGCAACGTCTGCACTGTGGCTCTGTGGCGCCACTGCAAATTTGCTTTGAAAGTACTGTACGTGAAGAGTCTGTTTACCAGGGCCTAAGACTCCCCCTTCCACGGAATCTTGCCTCCACGGTCGACCTGGTAAAGACGACGAGGCCACCGACACTTCTGCGCCAGGGTCTATCCTAAACTCGGCCAGCTGTCCGTTAACAAGTATTTCCGTGTACCTTGCTCGGCGTGAATTCACGTTGTGAAGTTCGATAAATCCGAGCAGGTCGTTTCTGTTCTTCTTCTTATAAACTTCGGCAAAATGTTCTACCTTTCTGCAATAGTGGCTCACCGATTTTCGAGTCGGGCAGTCTTTGCGAGGGTGTCTCTGACGCCCACAAAAGCGGCACGATAGCGCAGCCGAGTGTTCAGAGTGTTAGCGAGAATAGAACGAAGGGGTGGGCGTATCATCTCGACAAGCCGAATCGATGTTTAGCGTTTCAGCAAGGGCGTTATCCACAATCAACCTTTTGTGGGATAACCACTCTTTCTCTGCGTCCTCGTGGATGCGGGCATGGCACAGCACTTCTTCGGTGGTAAGTTTTGTGAAGCGGCATAATTGATCAGGCAGCCTCTCGCCACTTACGCCCACGACAAATCTGTCACGAACAAGATGGTCCTCGACAAGCGGGCTGTTGTAGCTACAGCGCTTCACCAGGTAACACAACGCCGTTAAAAAAAGTCGCCAACAGATTCACCTGGCTGCTGAATGGATCGGTGAGAACGACGACTTTCGTATATCTCATTCAAGGTGCACGAAGTGCGAATCCAATTTTTATTTGACAGATCCCATACAGTAAAGAAGTGTCCATACCTAGGCCTCGACGCTGGCATTGTGCAGGCCGGCCACGAAGGCGTAGTCTTAGACCATTGCAATCCACGTGGGCCATTCTCCCAGGTTAGAAAACGTGAAGCTTGCTGGAGCATGCCAGATACACCCGCCTGAACGTTGTTTGCTTTGGCTTCGGTGGGGGTTATTATCGCGTCGTTAGGCATGTCGGAATAATGGTGTGATCCCACTTCTGACACTATGTTCAGCGCGGGAGCCGAGAAACGAGGCGGACTGCTGGCAAGCGGAAACCAAAAGAACCTAATTTCCTGTCCCAAGATCTCATATATACGCTCGGCGGACTGTAGTGCCTCCTTGTGGCCACATGCTACAAGGAAGACTGGCAGTGCTTTGTACAAAAGTAACCACGGAGCCGAACCATGATAGCGAAATAGCCAGAAGAATAAGGATGAGTTGGATCACATTCGGCAAGCATTCTCAAATCGTGAATGGTAATCTGCCACTAACCCTCAAAAGGAAGGTATATAACAGCTGCATCTTGCCGGTACTTGCCTTACGGTACAAAAACCGTGAGGCTTACAAAGAGGATTCAGCTTATACTGAGGACGACGCAGCTAGCGATGGTAAAAAAAAAATGATAGGTGTAACCTAAAGAGACAAGAAGAGAGCAGAGTGCGTATGGGAACAAACCCAAACCGGAGTTAAGGATATCATAATTAAAATAAAGGAGAAGAAATGGACATGGGCCGGGCACGTAGCACGTATACAGGCAGGATAACCACTGGATTCCCAGAAAAGTTACACGCATGAAAGAGGACAGAAAGTTAGGTCAGCCGATGAGATTCAAAATTTTGCGGGTATAACAGAGCAGTAGATAGCACAAGACCGTGTTGATTGGCGTGCGTACAAGGGAGAAACCTCTGCCCAGCAGTGGGCGCAGTCAGGCTGATGATGATGATGATGAGAAGCCTTGTAGTTCACTTTGATGGGAATTGTGTGCAGCCCATGAATTTGTTCACAATTTCTTTTTTTTGGATCCGTCTGAATTACTGACATCTAGAGTCTGTAAGTATTTGAAAATTCAAGCAGTCCCATTTCCTCCACTCACCCTTAAAGGTTCCATGTTTCACATCATCTCACGCAGTTCATAATGCGGCTCTCATTTATCCGAAGGAAAAGTCGAAACACAACACTAAAGCTTGCTACGAGGTAGTTCGCAGTCATAAGCATAGGGATTAGCCAAGCTAATATTACCCAATATTTTCATGGTGGCTGAAAAATCGCACGCCGCGGTTCGCACTCGCAAACGTGCTACGAAACTCTTGGCTTTGAACCGAGATACTAATTGACACACTCTACACAAACACTCATTACGGAGAAAAAATAACAACGAACAACTGAATTCTTTCCTTACATAAATTCGCAATGGTTTTAGCTCATGAGGGGACCAACCACATTGGCTTACCGATGATGTATGAAAATTGAAGATTGCCTTGAATTTTATCTCGTGAACAGCTATGGCGCAGGAGCTTCTGTGAACAGGGGTGTCGCTGGTTTGGAGTGTTCTCACGCTTTTACAGTTGTATCAGGTTTAGGTCGCGCGCCTTGTGCGGCGTTCTTTATTTCTGTATATGGTATACACAGTAATCTTATATCCTTTTTTACTACTGTTCTAGGATTTCCACAGCAACCAAACTACTATACGGAAAAGGTACGTTTTTCTTTTTGAGCATGCTGTAGTTTTCGCTTATGTGGTTATACAAACACTTCGCTCTTGGAGTGGTAACGCACACAGTTTTTGGGCGTGTGTGATTATGTTTGTGCGGGCGTGCATGTGCACGCGCGCGCGTGTGTGTGTGTTAATACGTGTGCGTGAGCGGTGTGTGTGTGCGTACGTGCATCCTGCTTTCCTATAGGCACACGTAGGTGTCATCTATGTCTTAATACTGGAGTCTTCATCACCTTTTACGATGTACGAATGATAACCAACGTCTACTTAGCAGACCGTATTTGTGAAACAAATGAAGGTTCAGGCGTTCCGCGCGCACTAAACAATTTTATTGCGAGCGCACTTATATGGACACTCTCGACGGGTTTTTGCCGTCGCCGTCATGTCACGTTTGACATTCAAACTAATAATCATCCCTCCCCCTCCCCTTCCCATTTTCACAAACCGTATGTTCCAACCACGGGTCATAGCGCTCGAGCAGGAGCGACAAGACATAGCTTACGGAGAGACGAAACGAGCCAGTCTGTCTCCGTCACTCGGAGATGGGCCGTCACTCACATCACCTCACTGGGGAAGCATGTCGAAGCAAATGGAAAACAAGGAGAAAAAGGGGGGAGGCAGTTAATTTCCTCCTGCTCGACTAGCTAAGGAGGGAAGATGTTTGATGTTCGGATTGGGTCCCCTCGATGACTCGAGTGCCTGGTGGCAGCGCGAAGGAAAGCCGTAGTTCGGTGAAGAGACGCTTTATTGCAGCCTCACGCTACTGCCCGAGTCCAAGCCCGAACCTCCACTCCCCATTTCAGATTCAAACATCCTCTTTTCAACCCTCGGTTGAACAAAGGGTCTTCACACAAGCCAATCACGCCTGTGGCCTCTCATTGCCTCAACCAATTGCAGAAACACTTTCATAATAGACACTACATTGGTGAAAACACCATTACCAAATACAACACGCAAAGTGATAGGTTCTTCGCGTGTGACACTCTCTCCCATGCCAGGCCGTGCTGCCTTCGTCGGCCGACTTCCGTCGGCGGCCGTTCTCACGCTCGAGCCCCGTCAGCTTCTCATTAAATGTTGCTTCGTAGAAGCGTCCTTAAGAGCGTTGAGTACACTGTTGTGCTCTGTGCGCTTACCAGGTGTGCAGGTGACAGCGAGGCGCCCCGACATCCTAACAACACTAGGTAATGAGGTACAGCGGGGGAGGTTATGCTCGTCTCCCTGCCGCCACTATTACGTCTCGGTCAGTCAAGTGGTCGCGTCTTAGCATCATTCTCAATGGCACGCGTGCATGCCAACAATGGCATAAACTCAGACGGTGGCGCCTGACCTGCCTCTTGCCAGACGCTCTTCCGAGTAAGCCTTCCCTTCTAGTCCCAAACAGGGGCGACCTTGACTGCTCCGCTCGTGAGTGTGAACGAAGTCTCCTTTCTTTTGCTTGCTCGTGTCTTCCACGTTCGCTTTCGCGGAACCGATCAGCTTCGTTTGTTGACGGGACGGGAGCTGGCTACGCGCTCTACATCAGCCGCATTAATTGCGCTACACCTAACACGCTGGTAATTGGTGCCTCATACTAACTGGGACATTCGAGCCGCAACTGTGAACTTAGAGTTTAGGGGCACGGTTGCCAACGCTGGCGCACACTCTGTCTCGTTATCTCGACAGCCATCGGTGGGTGGCGCACATATTCTTTGAGGTGCTGCGCTTTCAAAGCGAAGAGACTGTGCGAAAAGTGTCCCTGGAGCCCCGTATTATCTTGCACCAGCATTTCGTAGAGTCGCGTGAGATATAGGATTCGAAAAAGTTAGCTGCCAACCTCACTCCACATAGCATTGCTATCACAATCATTGCTACGCCCTCACGATGAAATCGCCATTCTATTTTATAGCCTTCCCAATTAAAAAAACAAAGCAAAGGAAAAAACTATAGCAGCTTCGCACTAGTGCTGTCAATATTAAATGAGGAGCGCAGGTGGGTGGCCTTACTTGTCTCGAATAATTTTCTCTTTCTTCTTGTTCATTCCATCTCTCTTTGTTTGTTGTATCCCTTTTTGTAGCTATTTCTTTCTACCTATTTCTATTGCATTCTATTTTTTTCTGTCTCGCTATTTGCATTTTTATTTCTCTCTCTTCCATTTCTTTCTCTTTCTTTAGTTTCTTCCTTCTCTTTCTTTGTTTCTCTTTATGTCTCTCTTTTTTTCTCTATCTGTCTTGCTCTCTGTTTTTCTAATTGTTTTGCGTCTGTTTTTTATCTCTTTTTTGTTTCCATATTTTTCTTTTCTGTATTATTTGTCTTCACTCTATTTTTTTCTCTCTCTCGCGATCAACGTATTTTCGTATTGTTATCTTTTACGTCATCATTTCCTTAACTTCTGTCTATATTTGTCGTCCTCTTTTTCTCTTACCACCGTTCACTATACCATGGAACGCAGCAGTGGTTTTGTGTGTATTTGTGTGTGCTCCTTTCTGTGTCCCCATCTTTTAATCCCGCATTCTCCTTTCCCAAGTGTAGGATAGCAAATAAAATGGGCGTCAAGTTAACTTTCCTGCCTTTCCTTCCTCTTCTTTTCTTTTTCCTTCCACTATTTTCTTTGTTTCTTTGTCTATCTTTCTCGCGTGGTTTGTTTCATACAACACTGGCACCTTCTGTATACATGGTGGTGGTGCTTGGTGACCCGCAGGTCGCACGTTTGATTCCGCCTGCGGCCGTCGGATGTCGGGGCAGGTGAAGTGATAGCGGCCCGTGTACTGTGCGACCTAATACACGTCAAAGAGAGAAACACCAGCTGGTGAAAATTTCCCAAGCCCTCTACTACGGCCCACTTCATCGATATATCGGGGTTTGGGGAGTGTAAAAGCCAGAATACCATCAGTAGACGTTGCACAATACCTGGGCCACATACACTGACGAGGAATTTCCCGGTGACATCGCACAAGCTACGGTGAGCTGTAACAAATCCGCTCCTAAAAAATGTCCCTTGGTTTGCAGTGGCCTAGTAGAAAGTAAAGAAAGTGAAAAGGAAGGAGTGAAAATGAAGGATGCTTGCTACACATCTACGAAGGCAACTCAATACAGCACACCGTGCTTATGCCGTGCCCGTATATCAAAGAGCGTAAAGTGCCCTCAATGAAACAGAAATATAAATGCTACGTGCTGTGGAAAAGAATGCTTTAACTCTACGAAAAAAACGCTTTGCTAGAAAGAAAAGCATTTTAGAAGGCATTTCTTAAGACAACCACCAAAGTGCAAACAAAAAAGAAAGAGGTCCTGTCAGAAATATGCATCATCGTAGCGCTTACAAAAAAGCCGAGTGAATTGAAGGGTAAAAAAATAGCCAACATTCACAGCATGTATAGGAAGTACTACATGTATGTACAACCTTTTGTTCTTGTAGAGGAATACAAAGTCCGTCCAAATCCACCGCGGCGGTTGCATTTCGAAGGAGGTGAAATGATGAAGGTGGGTGGACTGGTTGGTGTTACTCTAAAGAACAACAGATGGTGAAAATTTCAGCAGCTATGTATTACGGCGTGCCTCAATAGATCGGCGTTTTTGCATGGATTCTTGTTTTTTTTTATTCTTCTTCGCTTGTTTGAGTCAGTTCGAGCCAGTTATCTTGATTGAGTGACGTGAAATTTCTCCTATCCTAAATCGGAGCCATGAGCTAAAACGTACAAAAGTGTCATTCTTAACGTCGGAAGTTGGGTAGCAACAGTAATAAGAGAATAGTTATGTCGCAAGGGCACATGAACGAATGCGATAGCAACAAATTGGTGATTCATACGACGTAAAGCTGGTAACTAGCTCCTTCAGAAACCGATCGGGCGTAACTCAACAAAACGCTGCCGTAAGGGAACGCGGCCTTGGCAGTGAAAGAAGTGACGTTCCCGTTGTCTACCATTTCGATCTAATAACACAATATTAAGAATGAGAAACTTTTAGGTACAAGAGGCACATAATAAATCTATCGGCCCTAAACGACAGAAATGTTGAGCTCTTAGGTATTGTTTTGTTAGTTTTCTGGCCTAAGAGATCTTGGCTCTTACCCACAAAGGGGATTGGCCACACTGTACCTTATAACGGAAATCTAAATACAAAAGGCTTGTTGAAGGAGAGAGAAATCATATAAGAACGAGAATAATAATAACGTACATTAAAAAGAAAAAGAAAGGGGTGAAAGGATTGGATAAACCAGATTTTAAAAAGTAGCAAAAAGAAGAAATTGGACAAAGAATTGGGTTCGTCTGGTGGCACCGATAGCAATGTATCCTTCCGATTGTCTGAACTAATTTATGTAGCGCGGGAAGAATAGCACTGTGGCCCACACCCAACTGACTGGCTCCAAGAGATGAAAGGGTGTGTGTATCAAGTGCCGATCCCAGCATACCAATCGGATTATTCGGTGGTGTGAGGCGAAACGGCGGCATGCGGAAAACAAGTGATCTATTGTTTCCGGTTCATTGCAAACTGCACATACGTTAGTTATGGAGGACGCAGATTTGTGAAGATAATAATTTAACCGAGGAACTCTACAGTGAAAGATTGTGAGGGTCACCTCACATTGACCGGAAAGGCATATTTCGGTGTTCCATGTTAGCTGTTAAGTTTCCGCTAAATTGCACATGGCGTAGCGCAAGGCAATTAGAAATTACGTTAAAAAACTGCGACGCTGAATACCGCCGTTAAATATTTACTTACACAAGCCTGGATTCGTTCATTCCCCCCGTTGTAACTATTGCAGTCAAGCAGAAATGACAAATCATCTTTTTCATTGATTGTCTATTTTATTTTTTTTATTTATACAATACTGCGAACCTTGAGAGGTCCAAGCAGGAGAGGGATGTACACATCCAGAAGACATGCGTACGGATGCAAGATCGACAAATGAATGTGAGGGTACATAATCAACAGGTAAGTATACAATCATTATACATTGGATGACAGCAAGGAGGAACACTCTGGCAAAACATTCCAATCGGAAACAGTTCTGGGAAAAAATGAATATTTGTATTGGTCTGTACGGGCAAAGAACGGTGTAATACTTCGGCTATGTTTGTGACGAGACGCTCGACTAGGGTTATTAGCTATGTAATCTTGTGACTGGATTCCCAATTTATTAAAATATAGCTGGTGTAGAAAGTTTAGACGGGCACTTTTACGTCGGTTGGCCAATGGCTCTAGGTGTGCGAGCTCCAACATAGCTGAAGGGGAGTCGCGACGTCTAAAACGTTTATAAATAAAGCGAGCTGCCAATCTCTGAATTTTTTTCAAGCTTTTCTTTATTAGTGATAGTATGGGGGTCCCATACAATGATTCCGTGTTCCAGGGTGGGTCTTACAATGGATTTGTATGCAATGAGTCTAAGCGACGAGGGGGCATCACCTAATTTATGCTTCAGAAATCCTAACTTCTTTCTCGCGGAGGAACATATGTTATTTATATGTGTTGACCAGTTAAGTCTGGACGTCAAGGTTAACCCCACGTACTTATGTTCCTCCACTTGTTTAATCTGATAATTGCCAAGACTATACATGAAGTGAGATTTATTCTTATTGGAGATGCACATGTGAACTGTCTTGTCGAGATTTATAAGCATATCCCATTTATTGCACCATTCCGTTATTGCATGCAAAGCATGGTTAAGAACGTGCTGGTCAGCGGCAGACTCTATGTGGCTAAATATGATGCAATCGTCTGCAAACAGCTTAAGGCGTAGAGGGGGCTTTACAATTTGGCCAAGATCATTAATATAAATGTTAAATAGAACCGGTGCCAAGACCGAACCCTGTGGAACGCCAGAGAAAACATCAAGAAAACGAGAACAGGCACCGTCAATTTCAACATACTGTTTGCGGCCAGTTAGGTATGAAATGACCCAATTGACGACTTGTGATGGAATGCCTAAGTTTTTCATTTTTGTTATTAGTTTCGAGTGCGGAACTCTATCGAACGCTTTCGAGAAGTCTATTAGAACTGCGTCAATCTGTCCGCCCTCGTCAAGTACCTGTGCCATCTCATGGACGGTAACTACTAATTGAGTTGCAGTTGAAAAACCTCTTCGAAAACCGTGCTGTAGGTTAGTAAGAAGATTATTGTTGTCAAGAAAATCATTTAGGTGTCATTTAGAAAATCATTTCGATATAAAAAAAGTGAGGCAAGATTCCTGAAACCATCTTTTCAAAAATGTGGCCTTGAACTATCCCCATTGGCATTACTCTCTCTCTCTCTTGGGGCGTCGGCACTGGGGAATGCAAGAGGGCCCCATATGGTACTGTATTTGATTACATAAAAGAAGAAAAAAAAGGTTGTCATGGTAATGCAATAAGTACATTCCTTTTTATTATCGTTTATTTGTTCATATTATCTTTATTTATTTATATACTTATAAGATTTCACATTTGTTTGATTAGCATTCCATTAAGAAACAAAAAAACAAAAAAACCACAATTGCCACATATATTTTAGAGTCCAGTATAAATGATCTTTCTTTCCATAGCCCCCTTTCTCTTTTTCCTTTTCTCGAATTCTACTGCCGCACGTTTCGCGGCTTATCTCCCATGATGGGTTTTGCCATTCTTCCAGTAAACAACAACAACAAAAATCAAACTGAGCGCTGAGAACATCACGCCCACGAAGGTGTAAACCTCGCGTATAAACCTTGTGCTCATCTTCTCGCGCGTGACCGCACCCCGCTGATGAAAATGCGCAGTTCCTGAGCGCTCACTTGGGAAACCCTATAGTAACGAAGAAGCGCGCAAAGCAGCCATACAGTTAGCAAATCGCGTTTCGCTTTCTTTGGAAGTGGCCCTCCTGACAACAGAGGTGGTGACCTCCTACAACGGGACTTACGAACGTGTACGAAGATGACAGCAAATAATACCAAAAATCGCAAGGCAACTTCACGAGTGGGCAAGCCACTCTTCTTCGCCAATTACAACCAGCACCCTAAACACTCCTAACAGCTTAGTGATCTTGAAAGGTGAAGAGGTTGTCTCAAAGGGCAAAAGTTGCAATAACGATGCCATAGCGAACTGAAGTCACATCCTTTCAGAATGGTAGGGCTGTTCCTTACCGGGAGAGCTCCTGCAGCAGTTCCTCCAGAAACGTCATGGGAGGCCTTATTACCTCCTTCTCACAGGCGAAAATCTACAATATGTAGACATTTCACAGGCAGAAGCCGCCGCACACCAGCCGCCAGCTCCATACCCTTGAAATTTGTTCTTAACTAGGTTGTATACTCGTACTGCCAGATGTACACAGCCCACATCTCGACGATAGCCGCCCTCCCCCCCACACCTCCCGCCCTACGGCTTTTTGCATTGCGGAAAATTGCCGGCGTGTCTTCATCTCATGGGTGGAACCTCTACCCCGTAATATAAACCCTGACCTCCATCCTGGCCGTAGACTAGCACGCGCCGCGGCCCTTCATACGCGACACTCCGATCGTCCTGGTGTTTTCTACGTGGACGTCTCGGGTCCCTCTCCCTCGGGTCACTTCACGGCTGCCGTGATTACAGAGGGCAAACACGCAGATGGCCTCTCCTTTCGAGCAGACACAGTAACGCACGCTGAAGAGGTTGCCATAGCTTTGGCCGCCTCTCACCCTGCCTCACGCACCATCCTGACGGACTCGCGCTCGGCCTGTTCTCAGTACCTTCAGGGTTCCATTGCTCCGCTGGCGGCTAGCCTACTACAGGCAGCCTCTTGGCGCTTTAACCCTCATCCCATTCGTATAGTGTGGACCCCAGGCCACTCGGGCCTGCCCGGCAACGAGGCGGCAAATGCCGCTGCCCACGCTTCTCCTGTCCGGGCCGTTGCCCCTCCATGTTCCGAGACGGAATCTGGCAATACCAACCTGACGCGCTTTCGCGAAATTTTGGCTTATTACCGGGCTTCGCGCCGCCTCTACCCGGACCCCGCACGCGGTTTGGAGAAAGCGGACGAACGACTGCTACGCCGCCTGCAGACGAACACCTTTATAAGTCCGGCGGTCGCCAGGCACTTTTTGCCGGAAATCAATGGCACCTGCTCGACCTGTCATGTGCTCGCCGACACATATCACGTCGTAGCATCGTGCCCAGTTAATCCCGTCCCTTTCTCATCCCCTTTTCCTATCCCAACTAGAGAGGCTTGGGAGGAGCACCTGCTCGGCTGCTCTACCTTGGCTGCACAACGCTCCTTGGTGGAGCGCGCACGGGCAGCTTCCAGCTCCACTGGCGTCCCGGAATAGGGTCTTGCCACTCTAGCACGCCGATGGGCTACGTCGGCACTCTCTAGTAAACTTTTTCTGAAATAAATGTTTTTTACCACCACCACCATCTTCATCTCCGCTTGAGTCGCTAGACTCGCCATTGTCGGCAGCCCTCAGCAGCTTTCACGCACACATAGAACATACGACGCGTGGTTGAATGTTATCACGCTTTGACTCATACGGCACCTCACGGCAACGGCCAAAGGCACCGGGAGTTTCCATGTAATTGCTATCACAGTAAAGCTATTCTCGATCGCATTCTCTTACATATAATTGCATCACTTTGCACACAGAGTTAAAAAGGGTTGAGCTTTCCGAAAAAAAAAAAACATTCTGTGGCACCAAAAGTATTGACGCACTTTCGTTAAAAGAAAAAAAAAAGAAGAGATACGCACGCACATTGCTGCCTGTACTGGTAAATGATGTAAAAATAATTTTGTATGTTTTATCCCCACACAGCATATTAAATATTTTCTTGTTTTGTACTGGTTATTGGGGCACTTCAGCTACATTTAATGTTTTCCTCTCTGCCTTTTGTTTTTAACCTTATTTTGTGACGTGTGCATGCGCATAAACTCCCATACAGCTTCTTGTTCATGACCCGTGCTGAGAAAAGGGGCCAATTTGCGTTGCGTCGGCTCCGTATTTTCTCGCAGGTTTCTAGCGCAGGTGGTGGTTTATTTCAAGACGCTGACGTTTGAGAGCGTGGCCTCGGTTCCGAAGTATGACGTGAGTACATCGTCAGCAGTGGTTACGGGGGCAATACCACCCACTTAGTTTTGTGTAGAAGATGTTAAATGTTATACGGGAATGTTTCGACAGCATGGTCAATAACAAAACGAAATCTACGCCGACGTACATTGAGCGCACCCTGTCTAATCAAAATATCGATTTTTATCAAGAAAAGTTAGAGGAGAAGAGAAAACCTAGCTAATTAACAAAAAGGGCTGAATCTTAGACGAAATTGACAGCGCATTCAGGTTATGTGTCTATTATAGAGAATATGCCTCGTGGGGAATCAATGTATTTGGGCACCTTTAGCAGGGCTAACAATTGTGGCGAAGTTAGTAATAGCTTGCGTAAGACTGCGAACAGTGACCGTGAACGTTTTTAAAATCCTGTACGGTTGCTTGCTGTGGAGCGGGACGGCTCAGTGCTCTCCTATAGTTGAGTACAAAGTACTCAAAATTATTAAACATTTTCAAATGCGAAGCATTTCTTAGTGAACTTCGGCGATATCTATCTATCTATCTATCTATCTATCTATCTATCTATCTATCTATCTATCTATCTATCTATCTATCTATCTATCTATCTATCTATCTATCTATCTATCTATCTATCTATCTATCTATCTATCTATCTATCTATCTATCTATCTATCTATCCGCCTACGACATTTAGGTCTCCCGGCCATTTCGATAATGCTATCGATACCAAACTTGGTATGGCATAACATGACTGTATGAAGAACACAGTTGACTAGTCATAACATGGAAATCACGACATGGATGTCATGAGTCATGATATACATTTCATGCTCCTGCAGCTCGTGCGGTGGTTTTGTTCACATGGCATGTTGAAGAACTGGTATGGTATGACATGATTGCATGACGAACGCAAGCAACAGACCCTAAATTGAAAATTATGATATGCGTGTCATGTATCAACATGACTACGTTCCACGCACATGATGCGCTGGCGGCCGTTTCGCTAGCGTCACATATACCAAATTCCGTATTACGGTACGTGAATGGATACTGAAGGTATGTGACTGGTACAAACATGATAATCGTGAGATGCGTTTCATGCAATAACATGACTACATACCACGCTCATGACGCGCTGGCGGCCGTTTCGCTAGCTTCATTTATAATAAATTTGGTATTACGGGACGTGAATGGATGACGAAGGTATGATACTGGTTCAAACATGACAATCATGACATGTGTGTCATGTAACAACATGACTACATCCCACACTCATGATGCGCTCGTGGCCGTTTCGCTAGCTTTGCCTATGCCAGATTTGGTAATACCTGACGCCAAAAGATGACGAAGGTATGTGACTGATGCAAACATGCTAATCATAAGATGCGGGCCATGTGAGAACATGACTACATGCCACAGTCAGAGCGCCAATACATTTCGACGTGACGCGGTGCGGGTGTTGGCCGGCGTTCATTTCGTCGCGTCACGCCGGCGCTGCCACGCCAGGCGCCGGTCCTGCCATATACTCGCAGCTGCGCGCCGCGCTGCGTTGCTTTGACGCATGAGCGTTTCAGCACGTCCAGCGTTCCTCCATCGGCGCAAAATGCAGCATGTCGCATATGGCGCTGGTTGCCGTCGGGCCGCGCCGACGGACGCTGGTCACGTCTGGCGTCAGACTATATAGTGCTCGCGTCTTGCTAACGTAGCGTCGCTGTGCCCTGCGTTCGCGCGCGTTAACGCTACATTAGAGTATATGGGGCCCTTCATGATGCGCTCGCGGCCATTTCGCTAGCTCCACATATACCAAATTTGGTGTTACGTGACGTCAATAGATGACGATAAATATAACTGGTGCAAACATGATAATCCTGACACTCGTGTCATGCAGGAACATAACAACTGACCGCGCTCATAACGTGCTCGTGGCCATTTCGCTATCTCGACATATACTAAATTTTGTATAACGTGACGTTAATGGAGGACGAATGTACACGACACATACAAACATGATAATCATGACACGGAAGTGATGTACGCCATCATTTACCTCCACCTCGTAACGTTGTGCTGGTTTTAAAGTGGCATATCAACATTTCTTATTAGTGCTTTACATATCGATTGCCACTGTACGTGGTATCTGCCAATTTTATTAAATGTCGGGCATTTTATAATCGCACCTACTAGCAAATTCAGCGTCGGCGGCGCGGTTGACACCACCGCTGAGCATGCTGCCATCTCGTGCCCAAATTTTTTTTTCCTTATCTGACGTGCAGAAGGATACGCAGGAATATTTCTGAAATTAAATAGAAGAAACGAGACCTGACGTCCTTTTCTCTAACAGGAAAAAAAAACTACAGCACTGATATAGCATCAATTGTATAAACCATGACCAGTCGGCCGCTTACTTAATAAATCGCTGCAATTGGATCAAACGTTCGTTTAGACTTCCACTCCCAAATTTTCTCCCCTCTATGCAGAATGCCAGTGACGCATGCACGCAACGTAACCACGTGAACGCCGCAGCGCTCTGCTTTCTGCCGTGGTCTCCGCCGCTCGAGGATGGATGGATGGATAGATGTATATGGCTGTACCCTTTAGATCGGACGCTGGCTAGCGCCACCAAGCCGTAATACTTAATGAACCAAAAATTAGATTTTTGTTTCTTTAAAAAGTGAGTTTTAGGATTCGTACTTTGCAGTGAAGGGTTTAATTTTCACTCGCGCCTTAATTTTAGCCACCAATCAGATAACCTCCTTCAGGTTAAGTCTACCCTCTTAAAGCCTATTTTGCCCTCCCGGTCCCTAAACCCCAGTGCTTTGAAAAACTCTGCGCCATCATCCTGAACTATAGGTTGAAGCCCTTTACAGAACATTATCAAGTGTTCGGCAGTTTCTTCTTCCTCTCCCCACGCACTGCATACTGTGTCTACCCCTTCGTATTTGGCCCGATATGTCTTGGTTCGCAGTACTCCCGTCCTGACCTCAAACAGTAGAGAACTACCCCGAGTATTATCATAGATCCTTTCCTTGCAATTTCCTGCTTAAAAGTTCGATAGATCTCTAGTGCGGACTTCTTAATCATGCCCATTCTCCACATGTCAGCTCAGTCTCCGTTTTCTTCACTATCTTCTTAACCGATAGTTCTTTTTAGTTTGGCCACCTGCTATTTTCTAAGAATTTACCAGTCAATTTCCTGGTTCGCTTCCTCAATTTTGTATCGACATTCTTCATGTAAAAGTAGCTGAAAACTTTCCTAGCCCAACGCTCCTCCCCCATTTCTCTCTATCGCTTCTCAAATTTTATCTTGCTGCTAGCTTCCATGCCCTCAAATGATGTCCATCCCATATCACCTTGTAATCCCTGATTTGGTGTATTCCCGTGAGCTCCTAAAGCAAGCATACCTATTCCACGTTGCTTCATTTCTAATCTTGCTTGAACTTCTGATCTCATGCACAAGACCACTTTGCCGAACGTCAGGCCAGAAACCATGACCCCTTTCCATATTCCTCTCACAACATCATACCTGTTGTAATTCTACAGTGCCCTATTTTTCATCACTGCTGCATTCCTATCACCTTTAGTCGTCACGTATATTTCGTGTTCCCTCAGGTACTCGGTTCCATTGCTTATCCAAACGCCCAGATATTTATATTTATCTGTTATCTCTAGCGTGACCTCCTGTATTCTAAGCTCACTACCTTCGTTGTCATTGAAAATCATGACTGCTGATTTTTCCTTACTGAATTTAAAATCTAACCTATCTCCCTCATTACCGCAGATGTCCATCAATCTCTGCAAATCTTCCTTGTTGTTGGCCATTAGCACTGTATCATCTGCGTACATTAATGCTGGTAGTGCCTGGTCAATAAGTTTTCCTTGTTTGACTAAAGAGAGGGTGAAGCCCAGTCCACTTTCCTCTAATTTGGCCTCTAATCTTTGTAGGTACATTATGAATAATAAGGGTGACAGGGGACATCCCTGCCTAAGCTCCCGTTTTACTTCTGCAGGCTTGGGTTCTTGTTTTTTTTTCACTTTATAACTACCTTGTTACCTTTATAGATATCCTTTAAAAGATTAGTGACTACATGTTCCACGCCTAGTGTGTCCAGTATTCCCCACAATTCCTTTTGAACCACGCTATCGTACGCTTTCTTGATATTCAAAAATGCTAGTTACAGGGGCCTGTGTTCCTTTTCTGCTATTTCGATGCACTGCGTCAGTGAGAACAGATTGTCTTCGAACCTCCTGTGTTTCCGAAACCCATTCTGCAGTTCCCCCAGCACCCCCTTATCCTCTATTCATGCCTGCAGTCTTTCCTTTATAATCTGCATCGCCAGCCTGTAAACCACTGATGTCACTGTTATAGGACGGTAGTTGTTTATGTCAGCTTTGTCCCCCTTTCCTTTATAGATCATGCTCATCCTGCTAAGTTTCCATCCATCGGAAACTTCACCATCGATTATTATTTTGCTCACTGCCTCTCTCAAAGCCTGCTTAGACTTCGGACCTAATGTCTTTCTCAGCATAATTAGAATGCCGTCGGGGCCTGTTGTGTACTACTAGGAACCCTTTTCTCAGCCCTTTCCCACTCTCGTTGTGAAAATGAAGCCATTGCACCACTTTATTCGTCCTTGTCTACTGTGGTGCATAAAGTACTTCTTTGTTGAATTTTTTCTGTCACCCTTGTTCTTACATATTCAATAGCTTCGTCCCCGTCTAGCCTAGCACCTTGGGCATTAATTATAAAACTCTGCTCTAGGCTCGTCTCATTTCTTAGGGAGTTTAGATGGTTCCAAAAATTCGCAGCTGCCTTTCTATCTTTTTTATGTACTTCTGCCAGCCACTGAGCTCCTTTTCTTCTAATATTTTCATTGATCAGAAGGGATGCATCCCTTCTACAGCTTAGAAAGGTTTCCCATTTTCTTTCAACATCATCTGTCGGTTCACCCCGCTGCTTAGCATGTCTGTGTTCCCTAGAGGCTTCCTGACGTTTTGCTATTGCTCTCTTAACTTCCTCATCCCACCAACTTTTATGTTTGTGTCTTCTTTTCCGGGGTGAATTGTCACGCGTCTTAGCATGCTCTAGCTCAAAGAGTCTAATTAGATTCATGTATGTCCACACTCTCTTATTATCCTCCGTGATTACTTTCTCAATTTTTTGTGGCTATTTTAATTTGCCTTTCTGGATCAAAATTTTCCTGTAGTTGCTCATCTTGTCTCCTTCCCACTTTAACTGCTCTTCCAAAACTTAGCTTGATACGTTTGTGATCACTACCCAGACTTCTGGAGCCACCTTCATCTATGTGCATTCCCCTAAGCTTATCATACATCCTATGTGACATCAGTGCATAATCTATCATCGACTGCAGCCTTCCTACCGCCCATGTTATTTGCCCTTCACACTTCTCGGTACTGTTGCAAATGATCAAATCAAGCCTTTCACGCATATCCATGATCATTTTGCCTGTCGGGTCAGTATACCCATCTATATCTTCTATGTACGCATTCATGACTCCTAGTATAACTATCTCGCACTCTCTTCCTAACTACTGAATGTCCTTTGATATACACGCTACCATTGCCTGGTTTTCCTCTTTGGCCTTTGCTCCCGTCCCCAAGTCCTCGAAACCAAGTAGTGTCGTTTGACCTGCCACTTTCCCTTTTAGCCATAAATGTTCCTTGCACTCCTGCGTGACCCTTTGCCAGTCTGTACTTTTATGAATGAATGCCCCAATACCACCCCCCTTTCTGCTGCCTTCTGTTCTATTACAATATTCCCACGCGTAGTCCGGATTGTTCGGAGGTTGTTCCATGTCCCTGAGATGTGTTTCTACAAAACCGTATACCATCGGCCTCTCTTCCCTTAGCTGTTCTTCTATGTCTTCCCACTTGAGCCTGTTCCTACCACCCTGCAAGTTAATATACCCTATGTCTGAATTGGCTCGGTGCTCGTGGCTACGCCTATTTCTGCCCCGGACTCTACCTATCTTAGATACTGGTGCCACTTTGGAATCTTATCTGTCTATACCACCTGTGGAAGAGTCTCCCTGGTTGTTTTCCTCGTTACTAGCTATCCTGCACCCCGAAGGGCTCACTTTCCCCCCCAAAAAGCTACTGCGCGTCTTGCAAATCGCCAACCCACCTCATGACCTAGCCGCCCATCGAAGTGAATTCTGTCTCGTTGAAAACCACCCCACCTATGCACCTCTCTGTTTATTTCCACCACCTCAAAGCCTTTCTGTCGACTCATTCGCCATATCTTTTGGTTTGCGTTGACAACCGCTCTTTGCAGGTTGCTATCACGCACCGGTACCTCCGGTATCGTGCATATTCCTACCTGTACCTTAGGAGAAGTGGCGCGCATGTCATCGACGCCTTTCGCCAGTGTGGTTGCTAGTCTTGCTGTATCTTCATTTAAGACATCGTTTAAACCACCTGAAGTTATCACGAGGTTTCGTCTATCAGCTGTAGTTTTGAGTTTTGCGCTCGCTTGCCTCATGACTGCTTCAAGCTTGCGTCCTGGGAACGCCCCTACTGACACCCTCTTGTCACCTCTTACCCTCTCTTTGATGGCTTCTGTGCATTGATTTAAATTCGAGTCTCCGGCGATTATCACATGCTGTGACTTTTCAGCTGGAGCATCCTGCATCTGGGGGCTACTTGCACATGTGACTCCAGCTGCTTTGTCCTCTCCCAGCCCCACTACTACCTCGCTGAAGCTGGGCCTTGCGACAATTGAACCGGCTGAACCCTTTTTTTCCAAACTTGCTTGCTCTTCCTTCTCCACCGTTTGTTGCCGGTTTCCTACTGTTCTCTCCGTAGGCCGCTCCTTTGTTCAGCTTCGCTAGTGCTTCCTCGGCGGACTTCAGTCTTTCTCCCATTGCCCTCGCTTTCTGTTGCTCTGTCGCCAACGCAGTCTCTAGCTCGGCGATTCTCATCAGCAGTTCACTCTGGGCAACCATCATTTTCTCCATTTTTTCCTCTACCTCACATTGCCTACACTTCGCGTCAGCCTCTTCTCCATCCGCTTCTACGCTTGAGTCCACTTTCAAACCCACTCCACATCCTGAACACTTTACAGTCTTTTTAACCATGTCTTTCTGACACCAATTGTCCCTATACTCAATAATTACTAAACTCGAGCCCTGCACTACGAAAACAAAAAAAAGCCTAAGCTTTACTACTAAAATTTGCGTGTTCAATGTACGCGCACCTTCCCACGGGGTGGCAAAAGAAATAAACAACAACGAAAAATTCAAACACACACACCCGCACTAACTAATAAATACCTGGCGACTGGCCACCGAAAAAGCCGTACCATAAAATAAGTGCTACGAAGATTTCAACCGCTGCCTTATAATTATAAAGACAAGCTCAAAACATGCAAAAACAGTTATCTGCGCAGTCGATCCGGAGCGCTCAAAAACACGTCCATCCACCGTGACAGCCCGAACCCGAACCCCGAGGAACACACAATAAACGCGCCCCTCGCTGTAGCCGGGCGCCTGAGGCGATACTCGCTGGTTTTGCTGGGGAGCGCAGCGATTGGGACGGGTGAAGAGAACCACGCCGCGCACCCGCAATCTCGGAGGCCATGCTTAAAGCATAGAGTTTCCTAAAATTACCTGGAGGGGACTCTGGCGCTGCGATCCTTCAGGAACCATGGGAATGATGCGTAGTACATGAATTTGCCTAGTCTTCACCCTTGCGGGCGGCGAATCGCACTTGTGGCTTTGTTTATTGCTGTGTTTCGGTTTTGTTACGAAGAAAAGAACGAACCCTTTTGATCTTCTTTACCCTATTTGAAATTGTAGGCGTAAAATATTTAGGGGGTGATGCACAACCGTTGAACACTTGCTGATTTTCGTTTCGTGAGGAAACAGCTTCAAGCCACACGAACACACAACGGAGCTAGAAGTGCGAATATTAGACAAATACATGTCCTACCCATCATTCCCACGCTCGCTGAAGCGCCGTGCGTTGCAGCTCTCAAAGACACTAGCGCTAGAGTTCCCTCTAGTGCAGATTCATGAAAGTCTAAGGCCTAAAGTGCTTCGCTGTTGAAAAGAAAGCTGAGTGCTCATTATGATGCCAACTAAAAGCAATTGTTTGTCATGATGGAGCTCAGGAATTTATATGGCTAAAGATTCGTCAAACGTGTCTCCATACCTATTGTGAAGAAAAATTATTCTGCTTTTTTTACCATTTCGCATGAACCAAATGTTTTCCATGAATTTTTTCGGCCCCAGGGAATGTTCACTCCACTCAGAGCCAAAGCTCTTAATTAACTCCCGCAAAACAAATATTTCTGAATTTGGTTGTCTGCTTTTTGGATGTGCGATAGTTCTAATGCCAACAGAGTGGCAATATGTTCATTTATGAGAAAAAAATAATCTGATACATCGGCAATGCATATCATAGAGCCCGGTGTATGACTTACAAACTTTTAAATTAAGTAAAAATGTTGGCTAAAGTGAATTGGCTGACAAGACAACTCCTGCGCCTCGGCGGGCACAATTTAGACAAACAGTCACAGCTTCCGAACAAATAATTACCTACGCTATTCAAAAAATCTTGTTGTTCTTGCGATTTGAACCATTATGAACTTTCCTATTTGGAACACTGTTTCATTCATCTGAAAAGCGCGCGTCCTCTAACTATTGTCGAATTTCACACTCAATCAGCAATTTAGGGGCTCAGGGGTATGACAGAACAGCCTGATGATGAAATAACTTTATTGAATATCCGCCGGTCGGAAGGCCCGCGCCTGGAGCCGCCTAGATGAACGCTTGAAGCTGTGTCTCCGGAGCTGCCTCCAGGGCTCGCTGGACGGCCCAAAGTTGGTCCGTGAGTTCTGAGCTTGACGTAATATCTTTGCCCGTGCCATCCCTCCCTGCTTTCATTGCGACGAAAGAAGAGTGAATGCGATTGCAGTGTGTGGTAAATGTTCGGGCGTACTGAAAGGATTCTAAAATTTTTGGGCGGTGGTGAAATTGTAAACCATTAAGCTCATTTACTGAATACGTTTCATGATTACTAGAAAAAGTGCTGCAGTGACCTTCTAATGTAAACAGCGTAGATTTATTACAACCAGTTTCCGCCAGTTTCTTTGGAACAATAAGCGGCACAGCTCGTGGAAGTACGTTGTCGGCTGCTGCAGCTAAACGAGTAGCCCGAGCAGAGGCTCAACGCCACCGGCGCCAGAATGCAGAGGTAAATCAAAGTACCTGAACAGTTGCGCTCAGAAATAGCATTAGACAATATCGTAATCGTCGGAAAATTTGTTATTTCCATGTCCTCTATCAGAGATGGAGTTCGATTTGATTTGAATTTCCTGCTCAACGTCACTCTCTTTTTGTGATAGCTCTCCGCGTGAAACATAGCATTTGCAAGCTGAAAAAAGTCATTGAAAGTTGGGCTATCCTTAGTGGCTAGTAGAAGTGCGCAATTCCCGAATTTTTCTGTTCTTGAAAGATTTCTGCTGCCTTGACATTGTCTTCTGAACTGCAACCCCGAATCTCAAATCAACTGACTGACTGTGAAAATTTAATAGTTATAGAACGGGTCCATGATGTTCAAAGGGAACTTGTTTCCCAGGATGATTGTGTTGATAATTCAAATATACAGGGAAAACAAATATGACGCCCTTGCTCAATCGCCAGCATCGCCCACTTGTTTCGATTATTGTGATAACCATATCAACGGAAAAGAGAAATTTTATGATACAGCTAAAGAGGAGTCGTAAACGTCCATTCCCTTCAAGTCGACAGTGTTCTTGGTTTAATTTAGATGTAAAGCGAAGGAGTTCTGCATATATCCACCAGGTGTTGAAGCCTCAATTTTCCTGGTTAACTCCTGGTTATATCAAATGGGAAGACGGCCTGTCCTGAAAGCCTTCACTAACGAGTTCAAACAATGTATTTGAACGATTTCACTAATCAAAAAACTTTATTTTACTTTACGCGTGAATTTTTCTTCTAAATCTGTGCCACAGAGCTGGTACACAGTATTTTACTTAGTCTGTCTTATTACTTTCTGTTTCCAACTGCAGTGGAATCGAGTGCTGAACAGCTTTTGCGGCATCAACGGTATGTGCCTGGGCGTCTCCTTCTTCATGTTCTTCAGCATGCTAGACGTCATCCTCCAGGCGATGTGGGCGTGCTGCAGGTCATGCTGTGATCGTCATCGAGGCCATCAGACGAGCGCAGCGTTGATCCTCACTCAATACCATGTATATTGGGATTCTCGTGTCTTGACTAAGGACCAGAAAGACGCTGCCTTGATTCTAGAATGAAACGGGGTGTTCCTAAAACACTAGTGCCCGCGCACAGGTAGACGATAATAAGCTATAGTTAAATTACGCAAGTGGGACCCTCCCTTATCCATTGAACGTCTGACGCTGGAATTTTTGTTAGGTGAAAACTTCAGGCAATATTGATGCTATACGTATGTCGCTTGAAAAACTAGAAGACCATATAAACATATTTGTTATGAGTAAAGTCACTCGTGGATTCATCCACTCGCTCCTCTGGCAATGTTCAGTGCTCCCTTTATAGCGTCAATGGCTCGCTCGATATGAGTCAAGATCGCATGCGCTATTGTCCAATTGTCCAACGGTGTGGCATTACACCAGACCATGGTGCCTTCTTTTGCTTTTCAGGATTAATTTTATTGCAATAGCATATATATATATATATATATATATATATATACGCATGAAGGGAAGCAATCCATAAAAACACTCCAGTGAGCGGAATCAAACGTCCCACCTCTCGCCCCTGAGCATTTGGCGTTGCCCACTGAGCAATTAAGGAGCACTTCCTTCATTGTACAAACGGCAAGCTATTTATATCTACCACATACCGCTGGCGGGGCAGATCTCGTGGGAAAATAGCGTGTTTTCAGCATTACCAGCGAGTTGACGCAATGAGCACGCTCGGCTTTGGCTCGGAGCCCAGCTCGTCGCCACGCGCCGACGCTCGCTGATCTGTCACGCATACTTTGCCCCGCAAAGGGGGGGGGGCGTAGATGGTCATCCGCGCGCGCTTATCCTGCGGTGAGGGAGAAGCATGCGCCTTTGGCTTTCACCGGACCGTTTAGTTGTAGTTGCCGGGCGCACAAAGGTCACTTCGCTCGCTGCACAGCCCCATTTGCGAAAAGAGCACGCTCTTCATACACAGCGTTTTAACAACTAGGACACTTGCTAGTTAATTTGCACTCATCGTACTTGTGATTACGTTCTGTGCATCGTTTTCGTTTAAACAGAACGCTAAGTGTCGAGCTGTAAACGTTGTTAGTTCGCTCTCCTGTGAGCGTTGTTTTCGTGCGTCATTTGTGCGTGACCAGCGCGCTGCACGTTTTGATCTGCTTGCCGTTCTCAGCGTTACATTCCAAGTAGTTGCAATCACACTTATTTTTTCGCTTTTGTGGCGAAACTGTGACTTTTTATCTACACACTTTTTTTCCTTTTCATTTACTTCTTTTTCTATGTTGACGGGAGCACAAATCAACAAAACGAATTCGAAACCAAAACATATCAAATAAACGATACGCACACAATACATACATCGTGTCCATGAGAACCAGGGATGACTTGACGTTTGCATGCACCGATGACCGACGTACTGAAAATCTTGGAAACCACGCCATATGACGTGGACTTCGCAGTCATGCCGAGAGATGGCGTAGCGTTCCCGAAACGAGAGAGAGGGGGCTGAACGTCACATGCACTTGAAGGACTTGGAAAATGTTAACACGTGGCGTGCTTCCGCGAACGCAAGGCGCACGGTGTGTCGCTATATGGCCCCGACGTCAATCATACTTACGTCAACAATCTTGGTCAGATGTACATTTCAAATTCTGTTCACCAATAATCGATGTTATCGGCCCGAGCCGAACTAACTTAGGGGTATGAACAAATTTCGACTTCTGTCATGACGTCAACATACTGACATGCACCCTTATTTTCTTATCTTGACGTGTTAGTGTTTCACCCACACACACTGTTTGCACCATTCTGCATGGCCGCGCCCACGCGTTCAGTCGACTATTGAACTACTGATGGCCGATGACTTTCATGACCACTGTCAGTGTCTAGCGTGCATAGGTGAGCGCAGGGTTCCCCTTCAGAGAGGCGAAGTCAATGTAGGGGGCTGACTTTGCAGCCCCCCCCCCTTTCTTAGGTGACCAGGGGGAGTGGCCACCCACCTGCATCCACCCTCTCATGTGAACGCCTATACCAGTGTGTATCGGTTGTATTTTGTATTTTTGTTTCCCGGGGATGACTTAACCCAATAACAATTTTTCTCTTTAACAGTCGATCTGACTGCCGAATTCTACACAAGTATTGTGAATGAGTTCTGCGGAAACCTGCAAGATGGAGGAAGGGCTAAGAAAGGGTAAGAAGACAGCCGCCCGTTCGTAACACGAAGCCCCAAGGAAATCCACACGGATTCCTCAGAAACAATCTTAGTTACCGAAACAATTATTCCTGGTCCTGGGTTTCATCCCGAGATTAACGTTTTTCCGGGGCCGTCGCTCTTCCAACTGAGCTAACCTGGAGGCTAGGAGTTCACAGCACGAGGGCGTATTCACCGGTGACTCGAAGCACATAGACACAAGTGTAGTGTTATGACCGGCACAGCAAGGAGGTGGCTTGCAAAGGACGCTCATCGGCGTAACGGTCAAACGCTGTCCGCGTCCTCCAGGAACGCGGGAGGCGTCTGTGTGCGCCGCAGGAAACGCACATCAGCGTCGCCTGGACACACAGTCGGCGGCTAGCGCTTGCACGGACGGCTATAAAAGGAGCGTGTCGGAGGTGCGCTGGGCTCTCTCTCTGGACTTTGCAGGCCCGCTCGTCTCGAGTGCGCTCTGGGCCCTTGTGATGGAAAGGCGCGTCTGTACGCTCTCGTTGCATTGTACTTCTCTTGCAAATATGTAAATTAAACGCATCTTCTACTTGTTCGTGAGACGCGTCGCAAGAGTCGTCCTTCGCCGGATCCTGGGTGGCAGCCTCAACGCCTCCCCGGGCATATCAACTGGTTGGCAGCGGCGGGATTGGTTCGTGTTCTTTCCTGGTACCGATGCTGGTGAGTGCTCACTTTCCGTAGAGATTCTGCCAGGTGTTTTGGATAGATGGTGATGTTTATCCAAAAGGGTAGATTAGTTGCTGCTTTGTGAAGGATAGGGTTATTTAGAGGTACCTTCACGGCAGTTTGAGCAACGGAAGTCTGCACGGGATGACTATGGACTTGAACAAATTGAGGAAACCGGATTCAGTGCTGTTGTGCCAGGAGCTGGGGATTGAGGTGGCGACTATACATAGAAAGCCACTTTTAATACAGGCGGTTAAGGATTCTGGCGCGGATGCGGAGGAGCTCGCAGAGTGCTGGGAGCTAATTGAGGAGAGGATGAAAAGGGCACAAGAAGTCGAAGAGCGAGAGCGCCTTATGTTTGAAAGAGAAACCGTCAGGCGCAAAGAAGAAGCGGAAAGCCAAGAAAGGAAGCTTGAGCGCTTGAGGCTTCAGCTTAAGATTGCAGAGGCAAATGACACTAGTGATCTGGAACAGAAAAACGAGGCAATGAGACGGAAAATTCAGCCATCCGTAAGTGTAGTTGTAAACAGTTCTCAGGAATGCGAGCAAGATTTTTTGAAGGGAAGCAACTGCATTGTTCCTCAGTGTGTTAACCAGTCCGCCGGTCTAGAGGGTGAGAATAAAGATGATTTGGTCGAAAATAATTTAGACCACGCGACTGAGACAGCTGACGCAAAGTGTCATGGGTTGACGAGCTGGAGATGCAATTGGGAGACTCGGAAACGAGACGCAAGAAGCGGCGCAGACGCAAGAGACGTCGAAGAGCCGCGAGCGAGACAAAAGGCACTACGCGTGTTGAAGAAAGCTGGCAAAATTTGAGCGTAGCAGGCAAAATTGGGCGTTTTGCATCGGCGTCAAAGTTGCACTGCATGAGTCCGAGCCACCGGACAACAAGTAAAAGAACAGCTGGTTCTTCGCAAATGCAATCAAGTGGAAGGCGCCAGCGGAAAAAGGGCAGGCCACAGCGCGCATCCTTGCGACCGAATTCGCGGCAGAGGTTTGGGGCTTTCCGCGGACAAGAGTGTTGAAGGGGTCCTGAGAAAAAGGCCACAATAGCTAAACACCGCACGGGAGTGAGCCCAAAGAGGACATCGCCACTCTTTCCCGCGCGTTGCTCGAATCCCCTCCGCTGGGCTGACCGAAGCCCGCGGAAATCGCGAATGAGGCGTGACTGTGCCGCTCAGCTGGAAGCACGTGCGCGTCGTTGCCTCGGGCGTTCTCGAAATCCGCCATGACCTCGACCGCCACGTGTACGATTGAAGTGAGGGACAGCTGTAAGCTGGAGAGTTTGACACAGGGGTTTTATTAGAAGCATGCATGTTCGTTTAATTTTGATTTTACAGTAGTATGCCTGTGTCATCTCCACGGTTAGTTTGTTTAGCTACAGATTTCACTTCTCGTATTTGTAAGCATTGTAAGCGTTTTCAGTTAAGTTGATATGCGAAAGCAGTGGCCCGCATCAGTCTGCCGACTGCCTGAAATCAGTTTTTCTTCGAGTTCACTTGGTCACCACCTCAGTGCAGTCTTCTGTTCGGCAATAAACAATAAAAGGAGCTTCGCCCTAACTTGAACCTGGCGAATCTTAGGAGGGCTGAGTGCTCGCAGTGTCAGTGTTCTGTTTGTGTGCACCCTCCCCCACTAATGTCGGGCAGCCTCAACCCCTCCCCGGGCATATCAGTAGCGAATTAGTTCTGCGGAAAGCCTCAAGGTGGAAGAATGGTTAAGAAAGGGTAAGTATACTACGGTAAGAAGACAATGTGACAATACTGTCGACGAGGTCAGGTCCTACACGTAGAAATAGGCGGCCAGTTCCGTTTATGATATGCAGATTCAAGCTTCTAGGGGAGAAGTTTCTTAAGGTCGAGACTTTACGAGACTTTACCGTTGGCGGCTTTGGTGTTGTGCGCTGTATAGCATACAGTGCGACAATTTTATCGAGTCGATGGAGCTGCAGCTTTTCGACGGCCGTCGACTTGATGGCCTTTCAGATGTCTCCATGTGACACCAGTATAAGACATATGCTATTGTTTACCATATGAGTGTGCGTATATTCGTATATTAGTGAGTATACGCATCATTTGTGAGGACAGTTCTGGAATACGCTAACACAGTGTGGTTTCCGCATACGCAGACCAACACAGGTAAATTAGAGAAAATACAAAGGAAGGCTGTTAGGTTCATCCACAACAAATACATACGCTTATATTCGCCAACAGATCTTTTCGTTCAGTCCGACTTACAAACACTGTCCACAAGAGCGAAACACGCCCGCATGAAATTTCTGTTCCAGCTACTCAAAAATACCTACAGGATATATTCTTCAAAATACGTCTCACGTTCACAGGTCGACAAACACGTAATAAGCATGCCCGCACATTGACAGAATACGTTTGCAAAAAGACGCATTTAAGTGTTCATTCTTCCCGCTCGCAATTATAGAATGGAATCAACTTGATGCTGCTATCACCAACACAAAATCATTATATGAATTTACGTCCTAAATAGAAAACAAAACTGTGCGCGCATTACCACGCCTATGTATGCAAGGCCACGGTAGCGATAAAGCGATCAAAATTCGGTTCGATCAAGGAGTAGCCGCTGCCACGCATTGGCGCCAACCTCTCCTTATATACATTTCATTAACAAAAAAGGTTCGGTTCTTTTTTCAACATTTTCAAACAAGCTCTCAGTGTTTACAATTCAAGTTTTTAATACGTTTTCAGTTTCAATAGTAAAGTTATCGTGATTAGATCCATCCAGTCTTCAAATATCGTCATATCCTTCCCTCTTTTTTTTGCGTTCAGTTTGATATCAGCATTGCATAATATTTAGAACTTGCATTAAGTTTTGTAATCATTTTATATGTCTAGTATTATTATTATATATTTAACTATTTTACTCGTGTATTCTTTAATTGTATTGACGATATTATAGTCCTCTTGTTATGCGTAAAGTGTTTGTTTTGAAGTATGTTTTCTTTCATTAATTTTTAAATAAAAAATCATTGTACGGCCCAACTGCCACGCTCTCGAAAAAGAAGAGCAGTCTTGTAAATAAATAAATAAATAAATAAATAAATAAATAAATAAATACATTTAGCGACATTCCGTTACGCTGAAAAAAGAAATTACGCCCTAGTCACGTTCGCTCTGCACGCTTCACATAATATTGAATACCATAGTGAGTGAGATCACCCAACTCTCCGTGCTGCTTAATGTGCTGTGTTAATCTCCCTTCCCTCGATCCTCTCTATCTGTCATCTCGTCCATCCCCCTCCCATGCGCAGGGTAGCAAACCGGCTACCTACAGACTGGTTAACCTCCCGGCCGTTCTTTTCCTCCTATTTTCCTTTCTTCACCGAACTATCTTTAATTCCATAGTTGTGGCGCAACCTCATTGACTGTGGCATAAAATATCGAAGGGCCTCACTTACTTTCTATTCATTTTGCCCAGGGTTCAGGGCCCATTTGCATACGCACTGTATTACCAGAGTCCCTTAATACCGTTCTGGTCACGAAACTTCTCCGTCACTCTATGGGAGAGCTTGATATGGTGCCAAGAGCGGCCGCTACGCGGCGCAAGCCGTCCTAGCGGGGCCATCGCCCCGCTGCGCCCGGCGGAACGCACTGGCCGCGGCGGCATCCCGAAGGCGTTGTGTGGTGGCAGCTCGCGGTTTCTGCATCAGCGAAACGCGAACTTCATGTGTCAGTGCACCGTGCTCAAGGTGGACGGCATGAAAATTCGAATGAACAATGCCTAAGACGTGCTGTGTGACAGGTTGCAGCTCCGGATACCGAAGCAACAAAGAAAAGGCGTCGCTCTTCTGTTTCCCAAGTAGCGCGGAACTCCGAGAGAAATGGAAGCGAGCTATACCGCGGTTGGAAGCTGGCGGTTTCAGCTTCGAAAGTAAGAACGTTCGGGTGTGCGAAAAGCATTTTGATGCTAGCGACGTTGTGAGAACCGACGAGCACATCGTGAACGGGGTGGTCGTGTCGCTTCAGCGAGAGAGACCGAGGCTTCGCACGAACGCCGCTCCAAGAATTTTAGACAATTCGGCCCTTTCATTCAAATATATTACCAATTACTACAAGGAGGAGCACCGGCGCTATCCAGACCCTTGTAAGGGACTGCATCGCGCTGACGAGCGCCTCCTTTTAAAACTGTTTACCAATACCGTACTGTGCCCGGCGGTGCTAAACCATTTCAATTCATCCTTTGATGGCACGTGCCAGTTCTGTGGTGAGGTGGCTGACACCTTTCACATCGTCTGGGCGTGCCAGTCTAATCCATCTATCCCCCCCAACCCCAATCCCACGAAAGAGGACTGGGAGGCGGCCCTGCTCGGCTGTCAAGACCTGAAGGCCCAAGAGGCTCTGGTTCAACGTGCGCGGGCGGCGTTGCTTGCCAATGGAGCCCCGGAATAGGGGTTTCACCTAGTGCTGTGAGGGTAGGAGGCCAATAAGGCCCCAACCCAATCACCTCTCTGTAACCATTTAATGGTTATTAAATGTTTTCACCACCACCACCACCAAGAATTTTTGACGTGCTCCCGGCGTACCTGACAAAGCCACAAACAAAATCGAGGGGCTATTTGAAAGTACCTAGCAGCCGTCTTCTTGCTCTCCTGAAAATTGTTGAAGAACATGTAGAGACGTACACGGTGCAAAACATTGCATGCGGTGACGTGTACGCGAGGATTGTTGAGGGCATTTTGCTCGACAGCCGCACAGCATCAGCAAGTGTAGGTTGTCTGTTGCACTTTTTAGAGACAACAGCTGAGGTTTTACACTTTTTTTGAGATGTAGATTACATTTCTTCACTCGAGAAAAAAACAAAGCCTCGCGGGCAACTGTGCGGCGCAGTTCATGCCCTGCAAGTGGTGGGTGGAAGCCACAGTGTTAAGCACAATGGCTGTGTATGTGAGCCCGCCTTCCCATTTGTATATAGTGTTGTATATCTTGTATACATTACACTGTAATATTTTCGTACTATTCATATTTATCTGCATATAGTGTAAATAGTGTATATTCAAATACAGTTTATTTTAGGCAGTGAGCTAAGGCAGAGTGCAGCTGCTAATGAAACGAAATACACATTGTACAGTAGAGTCACAGATTGTCTAACATTGCTCAGAACAGCTGCAATAGTTTCTTGTGCTTTTCTTCTCCAAAGTGTTGTTCTCAGTGTATTTTGTGTAAATAAGTGTTTTCCAACTTTCTCCCCATTACATGCACCATATGTTAATCTCCCATTCATAAGTACACACCTGACTACTAGGCGGCGTATCATTAGCACCAAATTTGAGATTTATTGCATGCCTTAAATCATAACCGCCCTTCCGCCCCTCCCACCCAAAAAATAAAAACAAATGTGTGATGAGGTACCTCGGTAGTGGCAGAGGCGGCCAAGCGGCTAGCACTAGCATCAAAAGGAACTTCCAGATTAGGCTGCTGTACTTCCGTTCCCGGAGAAATCATGGGTTGTCGGCCGGTAAATAATAATGCCCTAAACAGTAAACACGAGGAAACGTCAAGCGGCGGGTGTCCCGTGTAAACTGCGTGGAAAGAAGTGATCAATCAAATGTTGGGTACGTTTAGAGCGGTCGCGAAAGCCCTCGGCATCGAAAGTTCCCGCGTCAAAAAAGCGATCGGCGCTCACAAACGTGTGTCCAACACAACGGCGCATTTGGGTATAAACTCAATTGAAAGGTCTGGAATAAAACTTCTGGCTCAACCATTCAGTTCATTTGAATACTTGGGTAGTAGCGCGCGAGAGGCGAGCCGGATATAAAACAATGTGATTGCTCCTGTACTACCCAGTCGTGTTTCATTTCGTTCACCTTCCTCCCCCTATTAGCGGCCCTACCAGAATATAAAGCTCACCTACCGCATAAACATAACCGCCCTTTGGCCGGGCGCAAATACAAACATGTTGTCGAGCAGATCAAGCAGTAGCTGCTCGCATCAAGAGCATGGAGCATAAGCATCGTCTTTCAACACTTGCGAGCTATAGCTCGCAAGTACCGCTTCGAGGCATCGTAAGTATGCATATAATTGGGCTATGAGAAAATTATTGACACAATGCGTTATCGCGCGGTGTGAGAACACTTTTAATGCGCTGCTGTTTATAAGGTGGGCCCGCACTTCCAAGTAAACTACGCGTGCGTTCCAAAGTAAACAGCTCTCATTCGTCGTCGACACTGGATCCCGTTTCAACTTATTTATCTGGTGGCATTGATGCGTTCAGGGACGTTTAAAAAAAGGTAACAGGAAGAACAGCACGCACATAATCGCGTCGAAACGTCGGCCGCAGTGCGCATACAAGCCCAGCAGTGGCGGTGGCTTGTGGCCCCCATACGACGGGTGGCGCCTCTAGCGACAGATTTTGTCCCTATATCAACCTTCGGGCGGAGTTTCGTGACCAGAAAAGCATTGAAGGACTCTGGTATTACTATTGTTTTGTTCCTGTTTGTTTTGTTTTTCCTGAAAAACAAAAACAAAAAACAATGGCACGTATACCCACTCTGTGAGATTGCCCAAGAATGAGTAGTAGGAAATTACAGACCTTATTCGAAAATGTTAGGAGATCTTAAAAAATAAAATTGCTTCATTCTGCGTCTTCGTCATTCTCTTATTACAATGGCAAATGTTTGAGAAAATCTTACCACTGCTCATTTGCGCACACCGGTACTTATCTGTTTTAACTATGATTATGAATAGATTTTAATCATTATCTTGATGAAGTGAAAACCATCCTACTTAATTTATTAAAGTTTTTTTAGCAGAACCTATCCACCTGCATCTATTGAATTTCACCACGCAGTGCCCTATTGTACGCGTGTGCAACCGCAAAAAAAAAAGAAGACGAGGTAGAGCATCGGTCAGTGGTTGTGAGCCACAACCGAAGGCGAACAAGAACAAGAACTGTTTGCTACGATCACAACGCATCGCCAGCGTCGTCAGTGCGACAGATATTGCAGGCAGGAAAAAATGCACGGCTTAGAAATGGCAGAGGCTCCGAAGCCACAGAAGCTGAAGCCGGCTCTGGCGGCGAAACCCAGCTACACCGTCACCAACCTAGACACGCTCTTCGACGACAATCTTGAAGGCGCAGGCCAAGCTGTCAAGGTCGCGGAAGTGAGTGACATGTTTCCAAACGCGCCGTTTGCCAACCAGAGGCGATTGAAACGGGACGACAAGATTGCTCGCCAGAGACGCGTCAACCTGATGATCGGCGCCGCCATCCTCTTGATTGCCGTGATCTTCTTGGCAACCTTGGGCGCATCGCTGTTCACGAGGGAGGTCTCCTCGCAGCAACCGACCGCGACCGCGACCGCGCCACCGAATGTCACCGTAAATATCGACAACGTTGACACTGAGGACACCGGCAATGACGCGAAGGCTAGAATAGAATCCGACGATGATGGCGGCTCCCGTGTGACGGCCCAGCCACACACAGTCAGTCCTGTTCCTTTGAAAGATGAGGAGACCATCCAGACAGTGGAAGACCACGTGGGCTCACCGGCGAAGCACTACGACACTGAAGATGCCGATGACGCAAGCACGACCGGCCATTCTTCCATGAATGGTACCATTGAGAGCCGCTTCGCGTACGAATAAACGATGTGATGCTACCACAAGATAAGCTTTCATTCCTACAACGGGCAGTGGGAAGTAATTATTTGGTATTTCGGCAAGAGGCAGGCTATAGTTCTTCATAGTTTACCTTCGTCGGTCACTGTGATAAGTGGGTATACGGTGCCAGCAGCTTACTGTGAGGTCGCGGTTTAGGGATGGAGGCTAAATTCGAATGGCTCGTGTACGTTCAAAAACACCACATGGTCCGGAGCCCTCCACAGTGGCTTGCCTTGTAATCAAATCGCGCTTTGGGCAGGCGTAACAGCACAAAATTTCGTCATTACGATCAGCGAAGTTCACCTTTAAATTTGCCAATTGACAGCAGCTCTGACCGCAATGTTTGGCTGGGTTGCACACTCGAAGGCACCTGCGCACTCAGCGTATGTCTTATGCCACGTGAAGTATCCAATGTAATCCTGTAGACGGTATTTCCAGTGGTGGCTATAATGTGAGACACAGCGGTTTCAGGAAAGTTTTACAGTGGTTTCAGGTATGTGAAAGGGAAGCCGAACGTTCCATCCCCTTGTCGCATGTACGGAAGAGTGCATCACGCAACGACATTACGGAGGCTTCCGGCATATTCCGAGAGGGCGTTATTTTGAGAGTGAGTGAGTAACAACTTTATTAGTCGAAGGGTGAGGGGTAAGGGAGGCTAAGCCACGAAGGCTGCCAGGCTGTGTTTCTCGATGACTTCTTCCGCTCGTTTCAGGACCCGTGTCTGGATGTCTATGTCGTTGCTGGAGAGAAGGGCCTCCCATTGTCCCTCGGTGGGGGGTGAGCAAAGGAGGTCGGCGGGCGGGGGATCCTCCGGGCAGCCCCAGAGGATGTGGTTCAACGAGGCAACGTTGCCGCACAGGCAGCAGCGTGGATCGATGGCACCTGGGTGCATGTATGAAAACACGAGGGGGCACGGGAAGGTGCGGGTCTGTAGGCGACGCCAGGCGATCTCGGACCGCTTGGGAAGGCTGCTGTGAGGATGTGAATAGAAATATCGCTCGAGGCGATAGTGCTGAGTGATGTCGTGGTAGGTGACCAGGGGCTCCGGCACCAGGGCGTCCGACTCTGAGTGGCCCACCGCTCGGTCGACGAATCCTCGAGCGCGTTGGTGAGCTGTCTCGTTGCCGGGGTGACCCGAGTGGGCGGGGACCCAGATCAGTTCTATGCGGCACTGCTCATCTTGCTGCAGTAGGGGCCGAAGTAGCCGTAGGGTGGTAGGCGAGACGAGACCTCGCGCGAAATTCGAGATGGCTTGTTTCGAGTCGCTGATTATGACGCTTGCGTCAGCCGAGGTCGCGGCCAAAGCAATGGCCACTTCCTCCGCCTCGACGGCGTAAGGCGTTCTGACGGTGCCAGCCGTGATGGTCGGCCCCAAAGGAGCTGAGGAGGGCGACACGGAAACGACTACGAAGGCGTCCCTGCGTGCATTGTATCGGGCCGCATCTACGTAGGCGACGGCCGGGTGGTCGGCGTACTTTGCGTGAAGCATGGCGGCACGGGCTTGGCGGCGAGCGTCGTGGTGGCCCGCCAGCATATTCTTAGGTAGCGGCTTGATGTAGAACGCCGCTCGAATAGCATGGGGTAATGAGACCAGATCCGGAGGGTGGGAGGAGGTGTCGTGGCCGATGGAGGAAAGGATGTGGCGACCGGTCGGCGAACGGTAAAGGCGTTGCACTTGAGCGGAGCGGTGAGCCTCAATCAACTCGTCGAGCGTGTTGTGTACACCCAAACGGAGAAGACGATCGGTGGACGTGTTGGGGGGAAGGCCGAGGGCAGTCTTGTATGCCCGGCGGATGAGGACGTCAATTTTATCGCGTTCCGATTTTAGGAGACGTGTATAAGGAAGGCCGTACGTGAGGCGGGAAACGACGAAAGCGTCGACAAGGCGAAGTAGATCGTGTTCTCGCATGCCCTCACGCCGCGCACGGACACGGGCGAGCATACGTGCGGTCTGCTGCACCGAGAGCGAGAGCTTGTCTATGGTGTGTGTATTATGGCGGTTGGACTGTAGGATCAGCCCGAGCACGCGGAGATGCGAAACGACGGGGACAGGAGTAGAGTTGGCATGAACCGTGATGGTGGGGTGGGGAGTTTTGTAACCGTCCACCCTTACGCCCCACCGCCAGACGATGCCCTCAGGGGCATACTGTACCACGCCTTATTTTGAGAGAAAAGCTGAACGGTCGGCCTGAATCAATTTTACGACTTGATACTCAGCGTTAGGTAAAGGAAGAAGTAGTAAAAAAGTAGAGAGAAAGTGTTGGTTATGATGAGCATGAAGGTGATGACAGATCGAAACTTTGAAAGCCCAAAATTTATTTTCAGTTTTCATAAAGATCTGTCTCACGCAGAAAATTGTTCAGAGCTTCGGACATATTTCTCTGATTTATTCTCTAATAAATATTTCTCTGATATTTCTCTGATAAATTGCAGGTAGCGATGAGTGAACGCCCCTAGGAGCAGTATATGCATCGAACTGCACATTTTAATGGCCGATGGTATTTTGGCTTCATTTGAGTAAATCAGTAAGCCTTAGACTGCTCCCTATAAATTGTGCTTATGATGGGGATGGCAAAGTAGGTATGTTCTTTTTGGATAACTTGAAGCGGAAGCAGTGTCCATCACTTGGCTCTTAACTATATAGGGTAATGTATACCTCTGGCCACCTAATGTTATATTGGCAGCTGCTTTATGTTGAACTATAGAGAATTGTGTGCTCTACAGGCAAGTGTGTTTAGTTTTAAACGTAGGTGCCGTTTTCTTTTCAGGTTATAAAGTACAGTACAAGTCAACAGCTTTTGCAATTCGCTTTTAATTGATTTAACTGCGAAAACCAAAAACGCTGCTCGAGTGACATGGGAAGTGCATGGTCTTCACGGTCACTCCTAGGACGCCTCTTTATATAGGTCGAAATGGTTAAAAAATTCAAAGACGTGATTGTGGCAGGTGCTTTGTTTAGTTCGGTGAGCAATCACTAAACCTTTAATAACAAAAATCTACGCCGAACGACCAAAAATAAGTAGGCATTAAGTTTACACTACCACAAAGAGCCATCTTTCAATTTCTTTAGATAATCAGTCCCTTTAGCACGAAATAACAGCTCATAGCTTAGTACAATTAGAGTTGTAATCCACACCTTAGCAAAGAGGCACTACTTATTCTTTCTGTCGCACGAAAAAGAAAACGAAGATTAAAAGCGGAGCCATTGCTTGTCATCGTCGGCATTAGCTTTACGGCAAGTTAACCCCACGCAGCTTTGTCATCATCGAAACATTTGATGAACGACTGCTAAAATCAGACTGCAACATGTCTGCCAGTACTGACCAGCCAAATGCCCAAGAACAACAGCCTCAGCCGCTGCTGCCGACCCCTGTGTCAAAGCAACCACTGCCACACGATTGCATCACCACCAACCTCGACAGTCTTTTCGAGGACGAGGGCAAGTACACGACGCCGGCACAGCAGCCCTCATTAATAAAAAAAAAACGCCGTCGCAGGCACTCAAGAGCGTTACGGTAAATCCTGAGCATGGAAGCCCCTTGGAGTACGCCAAGGCGAGGGCGGCAGCTCGAGAGCTTTTGAAAATAGAGGCCGCACACTCTCGCCAAAGATTGGTCAATATGCTCTGCGGTGTGACTGCTTTCTTCACTGTGGCCCTCTTGCTGACTGCCGTGGGTACGTCATTGTTCTCGAGGCAGGCGTACAGAGCGCACCTGGGCTCCACCCAGGCGGAGGCCTACAGTTTCAGCGTGGACGGCGTGAAGGACGATTCCGGTTACGATAGTGACGCGCGCGCGGAGGATGAAACAATCGACGAAGACACCTTCAGAGCTCAGACGGAGAACCACACCGCAAGTCGCGGTGACTTTGCTCACGACGGCGTCGTCCAGGTGGTAGGTGGTCGCGAAGGTTCTTCGAAGGGCTCTCGGGAGGCGCTTGGAGTGACTGAAGCCAACAGAGCTGGAAGCGCTATACCTTCGGTATCCGCATAGACGCGGCATTCACGATCAATTAAACGCAATAATAAATCAACGGTTGAGAGACAGCAAAACAAATAGCTATAGGTATACTCTCGTTCAATAAATATGTACGGTTATATAATGAGCAACACCAATAAAGCATTGTGTTGTAGGAACTGCGAGGCGGCCCCACCGCGGATAGTGGCTAAGATACTCGGCTGCTAACCCGCAAGTCGCGGCTCGGATCGAATCCCGGCTGCGGCTGCTGCATTTCCTATGGAGGCGGAAATGTTGTAGGGCCGTGTGCTCAGATTTGGGTGCACGTTAAAGAACCCCAAATGGTCGAAATTTCCGAAGCCCTTCACTACGGCGTCTCTCATAGTCATATGGTGATTTTGGGACAGTAAACCCCACATATGAATCAATCAATCAGAACTGTGAGGCGTGTCACCGACATGAGTGACATTCGTTTAACACGATAGCGTTTGGTAGAAATTCCGGCGTCGGCATCGTTCGTTGTGAGCGAAAAATCATCTTATATGTCAGCGAAAAATCGTGAACAACGCAAATAAAAAAAAATCTTTGTAAGAGTGGCGACCGAACCACGTTCGTTCGGGTTCGAGTGAAGATCTAACCCGGGTCACTGGCGTGCCAAACGGATGTTCTACCACATGGCTTCGTCTCTGCTTGTGAAAAGAACTTCCTCTGCTTGGAAATGCAGTGCAAGTATCTTTCATGCTTTACACACCACACACACGCGCCTCCCGTATACATGCTTAAAGGAGCCCTGTAACACTTTTTGAACATGATAAAATAACGCTGCTGATTGGTAGTAGAGGCTCCCGACAACGCGCGAGCCAAGTATTAAGCACAGTACGCGGACTAGAATTCACAATAAATTATAAAAGTCAGCTAAAAATTGCTTTCTCTTCTCTCGATAAATCACGTTAAATGCCCAAGAATCGGACGTCAATGACCCACCAATCAGCCATTGGCAGATTCTAACATGGCGCTCTCGCTCATTACAAAGATCGCCGCGGGAGGCCGCTACTTGTCCGCGCGTGGGTGTGCAATCATACTGAAAAAGCCTCGCATTCGAAGAAAAAAAGAAGAAAAGTGCTCAAGATCACGATGCTCGCGTGACATTTTTTTGTTTGTGGCCTGCCATCTCTCCCTGCTTAGCTTCCAGTGCTTTCGTCGGAACGAGAGAAGAGAAAATGCAATTGCAGCATGCGACAAACCTGTGTAACTCCACTCGCACTGGACGGATTCTTAAAATTTTTGCGGCGTTGAATTCATGAGGCAATAAGCTCTTCCAGTGAATTCATTGCATGGTTACTTGAAAAAGTGTTTCAGGACCCCTTTAACAACGCAACACGAAATATTGCAGCAATAAGATACGGTACAAGCGTCCATTGCCAGCGGCAGTCACAACATTTCGTTATCCTTATTGTTTTGGGGTCTTAAGCCAGTCACCCCCTACAAAAGGACACACGCTACAGCGTCCATTTCTTTAAGGCCACGTAGGGTGTGCATAGCAAGTTTACACAGGCTTCATACACTAAAAGTGCGCACTAAAATAAAAAAAAATTCTGGGTCCAAGTGAAGCTAGAACGCAGGCCGTACGCGTGGCACGCAAATGTTCTACCACTTGCCCACATATTTGCTTGCAAAACAGAGAAACTAAATAATTCTGTCCGCAAAAGCCACCTTTCGTTCGTGCGAAACAGAATGCATTCACATGCGCATTCAGGAACGTGACATCGCTATCACGTTCAACTCTTAATGACGAAGCTTAAGGGTCCCCCAATTTTACCATAGACAACTTAGAATATATACCAGGGGCCGGAAAAGTTGTTTTAATTTGCGCGATTCGGCGAGCTCTGAGGAGATTCTGACACCGCCCATTCTCTTCGGCTTGAGTAGCAGGTTTACCATGATTCGCTTATCCTGTTTTACAACAACTGAGCTTCGATGGCAGGAGCGCCACTGCTTTGAAATTTAAAACTGGTGTGCCCTCGAACAACCGAAAGAAGAAACACGAGCAGCAAGTTAGATATAGCGACCTTAAATAAAGGGGCACCCGCGCACTCAGGCAGGCTGGCCGAGACACACGCTTGGGAAATACTCATTTGGACCAATACATTTTAGATGCGAAGCCGCTCTTTGACTAGCTTGTGTAACGCTGTCCATGCGTGTCCCCGTGCCAACGCGCCACACCGCGTTCCCCCGGCCGCAGTTGTTTGAACGATGCCAAGTAAATGAAGTCGCAGCTGCTCGTTGACGTCACTCTCTCCCTCTTCCGCAGCACATGGCCTCCGAGATGCACCCGAGGCCTTGCGCCGCAGCTGCTGACTCCTGCCAACACACCTAGGTGGCATTGCTCCTCCACCCGCTTGCAACACACTTCTGTCTCGCTTCACCCTCTCTACCGTCCGCAACGCTCTCTTAGGCTCTTTAGGCTCGTTTATATCTTACTCTCTTTAGGGTCGTTTATCTGCCATGAAACTTACACGAAACCCAACCCACCTCCTGTGTATTCTGTGTATTCGCGTTTCAAAGAAAAGTTTGCTCGAGTAAGGGCCACACTGAGTTTCGCTTCAAACAATTCTTCTAGCACCCGCATCGACGCCCGTTTCAGCCGGGCCAACGGCGTGCGCACTGCTGCTGCTTCGCATGCCATCATTTCCCTTCGGGGAGATGGTCCATAGATTTTCTTGTTGTACTCTGACCGAAATGACTTTCACACAGTGTGCATTTCGAAAAGCTGTACTCGTACACTGAAGACTGATGAGTCGAAAGTCAGCATTTGTTAAGATAGACCAAACCGGAACGATTTTGTCAGCAGACCGTCGATCGCGCTCGCTCAAGCCACCGTCACGCTAACTGAGCGCTGTTTATTTGCCGTTCGTTATTGCTTTTGCTTCGCTTGTCGTCCATGACAGTTGGTGTGCAGACTCGGACTCTTGCAGAAAGTTCTCTTTACACTTTCTGGTTCAGCTTGTACTTTGTCGAGAATGTTCAAACTTAGGGCATTGTTCAAACGGAAGCACTCCCAAAAAGCTTAACAATGAGAGAGAACATCGGCCACTCGTGAAGCTGGACGCATTATTAGCAATGGTGTGCCAGATAGTGAAAGAGCTTGTGAAGCCTGTGGATGTATTTCTACCATTGACCTAGAGGGCCATTTCTCTTACTGCAGGGTGCCCACTCCTTAAGCTGGCCAGTTTTGGGCGGCAGTAATTATATACGACTTTTCATACTTGTCCCAAGGCAAGACACTTCGACAGTAGTGCACTGTCGTATCGTGCGGCGGAACCACATGCATATTGGCGACGAGGATCGGATCCACGTGCATCCCGCTGAAGGTGGGCATAGGACCCATAGCTACTTGTGCTAGCAGGTTCAGCACCCTGGATACAGCCCACCGATACTTCATTTCAGCGGATTACCAGATTGTGACCACCGAGACCATTCATACTGGGATACGCGTCTGACTCAGCCCTCCGGTTCGGATACAAGCTTCCTTCACAGCGATGTACGCTGCGATACCTCCGCCCGTGTTCCTGCAGTACCCCTGTAGGCCGCCTATTTCATGGCGAAAGTGGCGTCCGATTTTTCAAGTTTACATTGATGCTGCTGCCACGGACGCCACGCCGCAGCACAAGAAGGCGTTACTACTGAATGCGCTAGGCGTGGAAGGTTTGAACTCCTACCTGCTTGCTGTGGAGGATGAATCGTTTCTGGCCCTAGACCATGCAAGCCCAGCGGACGCCGTGCAAGACGCGTATGCTACAACGCTCCAGCAGTTGGACGCGATTTTCGACGAGCAAGCCATTTAACCTCTAGAATGTATTGCACTGTGGTCTCCGCTGGTTGTTGCCGTAGCGTCTTGAATGAAGCATGCAGCGAAGGGCCATCCAGCGGCTTGAAGAGGCTTTTACGAAGCAACGGAGAAAAACTCCCAAGCATTTCTCCGAAAGTGAACATGTTAAGTGCGAATGCACGGGGTGATGCTATGAGGGGGAGTAAAGTTAAAATCCGGTGGCATTCGCCAGTGAGTTAACGTAAACTCCCCCGTGTGACCACATTGCGATTCCCAGGAACCATTAGACCCTCTCGGGAAATCATGCTGAGTTTGCGCGTATATGTGAGAGCAAATTCGCACTATAATGATGTTTATGTCAGCGGCCCGCTTCACCCGCTTGCGCTCGGCATCACGGGCCCTTCGCCACGCTGCCTTGTCTTCAACCGGCGCGACATCTTCAACTACGCCAGGTGGTCAAAATTTCTGGAGCCCTCCACTACGGCGTCTTTCATAATCATATGGTGGTTGTGGGACGTTAAACCCCACAAATCAATCATCAATCAATCTTCAACTACACGTGCAATGTTCACATTCGATTGCGTTGTACTCGTTGTCGGAGGTATCGCCGTTGAGGATGGTGCCTGGGATGAATCCATACCTATGACGACTTGCTGATCTCGAGCAAGTTGTGGGCGAGCAGCCACGGAGCCGAGTGCGGAGCGCGCGCAATCACGCGGTGTGTGACGTCGCTGCGCCGTTGCTACAGGCGCTCCTCTCCGCTCCTGGCGCCGTTGCTAGGAGAGAGGAGGAGGCGCACCGCGGACGGTGGATGCAGGGTCGCTTATAAAGTGCATTCGCACTTAGAAGGAGCCAACTACCCGTCTAACGAACGCGGAGGCACCCGAGTAACTGTCGCCTAGTCCGAGCACAACATCCTCGAGGTCTAGGCTCTGTGATTATTGGACTCTAATAGCCGTAGATTTAAGGTAGGGAACATCCGCGCCCTGCAAGGTCGGGGACTTCCTACACACTGCATGTATAAATAAATGTTATTTCTCTCTCTCTCTCTCTCACTCTCTCTGTCACTGCTTCGCTGATAGGGATACTCCAGAATACGCGAGCTATGAAGCATGCAGCTGCTGCGATGGTTCAGGGCGGTTATGGTGCTCAGTTGGCGATCCGAAAGACACGGACTCGACTCCTGCCCCTGCGGCCGCATTTTGATGAACGCGAAATACCAGATATTGTCAGTCAATGTTAAAGGTGGTTGAAGTTATCAAGAACATTCTACAACTGCCTCTATCATTGCCTAAGTCGCTTTGGGATGTTACACTAGCAATATAATGAAAGAAAGATTTACCAACCAATCAATCAATCAATCAACCTACAAAGCAACCACGGAGCCTAGAAAACACTACGTATTCTTTGTACGCCACTCACTCAACTTGAAAGAGTAGCGCTAAACAGGCTCCTTGGGCACTATATAGTGACAAATGATGAAGAAAATGCCTATTTGGAGGTTGTTTTATGCTTGTATTTTCAAATGCGCATTTGTCCACAGCCACTTTCTGCCAATCTGGAAGCGCTGGTGCTTCAAACATTATCGCTTAATTCGGCTGTTTCGTGTGTATGATCTAGAATTAGTCGAAGCAGGGACTCTGTCATACATTGCCGGGACTTCCTCGCAGGAGAGGGCATACGCAGTCACCGCGTCGTTATCGACATCCAATCGGGAGGAGGGTTCGGCTGTCGCTTCGAACTCGATGTTAGCGTCGTTACCGATGTCCGTGATGTCTTTAATTGTGTAATTTCTAGCTCCGTTATTCGTACTCTGGCTTTCCGTAGACACAGATCGCATTTCGCCTGTCTGGGAGAACAGTGATGCACCCACTGTGACCAAGGCAAATACGATCACCACGAAGATGACCCCTCCCCAGATCAGGTATATTCTCCGCTGGTACACTTGCTCGTCAACTTTCGGGCGCTTATTTTCGACCATCAGCGCCCGGGTGAATCTGCGTTGGTCAATAATTAACGGTGGATTGCCTACAATGCTTTTGAGTGTCTGTGGCTGTCCTGTGCTTGCCGAAAAGCGTTGCTTAGTTGCCGTATCGGTATAGCCGTCAGGAAAAAGTGAGTCGAGATTGGTGAAGAGCTTGCCTGTGAGCGGTCTCGACAATGGTGGTTGTGGTAGTAGCCGCGCTGAAAACAGTGGCTTCAACGATGGTGGTCGGGACTGTTGCTTCAATGACGGTGGTGTGGGCTGCTGCTTCAGCGATGGTGGTGTGGGCTGTCGCTTTAACGACGGATGTATGCGCTGCTGCTTCAATTCTTGGGGTGTGGACTGCCGCTTCAGGGTCAGTGTGGTTACCTGCGGCTTCAGTAACGATGGTGTTGACTGTTTCTGCAACTTCAATGACGGTGGTGAGGATTGCTGCTTCGATGACAGTGGTATGAACTTCATATGGCCCATCGAAGAGACCTTTCTGGATGTCATAGCGCCGCACGGCTTAGCACTTGCAGGAGTTCAAACGTTTCGGTTTTCGCGTGTGAAGCCTTGCAATGAAAACGGCCACAGCAAATTCTTTGTTCTTCTTGTTCAGTAATGATGCTTACCCACTTGGGGATATTATTACGTTTACGAGTGAAGTGAGGTTGTTGTTGCCTTTAAAATGGCTCATACCCACTCAGGGGGATCGGCCAAGAGTTGATTGTACGAATTTGTTAGGCCTTTTGATTATGGAGTTTTGATAACCAAAAGATTAACGTACGTAAATTAGAAAATGTGCAATAATTATGTTACACATATTCATATCAGGCTCTAAAAATGGGAGGGGGGGAGGGAGGAGTCAGGAGGCTATTGCTCTAGATCAGCCCCATTACCACAGGCGACGGCAAGACCTGTCAGTGTTGGCGACGTGTCCGACTAGCAGGGCCACCCAGAGTTGCTCATCCAGGCACATGCTCAGCAGCATAGCCTCGCACTGCTCGGGCGTAGTTTTCTTAAATGTAGGACTGTTGCTGTTTTTAACGGCGTGCGACTGCGGTACATGTCCAGATAATGTGAGCGAGGTTGACGCGAGTTGAACCGCTAGCTTTGCGCTTTGGTGTATAAACGTCTGATGCGACTATACAGCGTTGGTGTGGGCATATCTCCGCAGTAATCCCCATGTTGTCGACTGGTGCTTACTAAGGGACTTGTTACGGGGTGGGTGCTTCAGTCTTGCTATATACGGTAAAAAATAAGAATTCTACCATACGGGACTATTTTGTCTTTCGCGTGACTACTCCGTCACTCGAATTTCTCGTAATCTGCTTGACCCTTTAGGAGGGTAGTTTCTCTGACGATGGGTGACATACCCGCTGAATGACGTCTCGGGCAGTGTTGGGAGTCACATTATTCCCGGCAATGCTAGAATGACCTAGTGCCCAGCATAAATAAACTTGGCGGCGACGAAAAGGGTGTGCCTGCGAGTATGCAGTTTCCTTGCGAGTGTGCGGTTAGCTTGTGGCGGTTCAGCATTCTACCACAGGGCTTGAAACTACGCTGAAAACTGACCTTATGTAGGTTTTTGTCAGTTGGGTAATGACGTTAGCATGTGCAATAGAGTGTTATAGAAGAGTAAACGAACAACTATAGGCGTCACTCATTGAGGATTGCGTAGATAGTGGGTTATCGAATGCTTGCAGTGTCCTTGTAGTCAGTCACATCATCAACAAAGTGCTCATATTAACTTGCGTGTAGCGGGTGCTATGCTTCAACGGAGTATGATGAATATATAGGAACTGTGGACGCTTTCCCACGTCACAAAAGTTATGATGAATTATGGAGCAGTGAATGTCATACACGTGAACCTTTGAGTTACTGTGTAACCTAAAGATAGCATACAGATTAACACTAGTCAAACTGTATAGTAGTTTATCCTAAAGCGTTTAAAAAAGGCTGTATACAAAGACTGCTCTTCCAGCTTTTACTGCGACTCTGCTGCACGTTCCGTGCAGGCCTGGCGTTGGTTTTGCCACTGTAATCATGTCACGGACACACCTGATATTTATAGTTTAGCTGAAATGTACTTAGGTCACTATCCTCGATATTCAGCAATATAATTTGTATTTTCCTGTTACAAACCAGAACGTTTTGTTTGGACTTGAACTAGCTCGTATAAGAATGCTAAGTAGCAACGAAAGAACGAAAGAGCAATGTTTTGCGACAAAATTAACACCATATTTGTGCTTCCGTTGGTACCATCTTTTGCTTCATGGGCGTAATGGCGATGAGTAGACTTGTAGAGCGACTGGTCCTTCCAGGCAAAAGGTGCGCCATTCTGGATATTAAGCACTGTTTCTAAATTCGAAACATTTCTTAGCGAACTTCGGTGATTTTGAGCGTATCTATCTATCTATCTATCTATCTATCTATCTATCTATCTATCTATCTATCTATCTATCTATCTATCTATCTATCTATCTATCTATCTATCTATCTATCTATCTATCTATCTATCTATCTATCTATCTATCTATCTATCTATCTATCTATCTATCTATCTATCTATCTATCTATCTATCTATCTATCTATCTATCTATCTATCTATCTATCTATGGATGAATGAAGGAATGAATGAATGAGTGAATGATGTGGAAATTCCATCACGGACGTCATCAAACCTCTTCCTTGAGACACATGTGGCACATACCCGTATACCACGGTAAACTGCCGCGGTATACGGTTATGCACCACAGAAAATTAGCAGTTTATTCTCCCATAAGGAAGGCCTACAAATCAGCTCTACGTCTGCCATCGTACACCAGCAACGAAAGATTGCTGAAATGGGGGGGTCTACAGCACGTTGAACAAAATAATTGAAGCTCAGCAAATAGTCCAACTCGAAAGGCTCTCGAGCACGTGGGCAGGCAGAGAAATCGGGGGCGAAATTCATGAATACGGCCAGGTACCCCGAAAAGGAAGCTTTCGCGACCGTGGCGATCGACAGGAAAAGAATCGTAGCGTCGCCCAGATCAGTAAAAACCAGGCACTCTGAAGCCGCGGAAGTAGTGGCCATAGCGCTAGCCATATTCAGCAAAAGTCACAGCAGAATTATTAGCGACTTCAAACCGGCAATTCGAAACTACACAAGAGGGTGGATCTCTAGTTAAGTAGACAGAAAAATAGCAAAGCAGATGACTTCAAAAACGGAGGCTATATACCTATCTGGAATGGATTCCGGCGTACATGGGCGAAGATGCAGAGGGTCTCAAGACCCCCTAACCTTAATGAGAACGCCCACTTTACCGCGCGCGAACTCACCATACGCGGCTGGAAACACCCATCTCAGAACCCCAGGAGGACCGATCCTGAGTTTGATGATAAATATCAGCTTCTCACCTTCAACGCCATACTGGCTCACTACAAAGAACAGAAGGAAATACAACCAGACCACACGCTAAACTAGATAGGTCACAAGAAGTAGACGTGAGACGCATACAAATGAGAACATTTCAAAACACCGTGCACCTGAACCGCATATACCCCGCGAAATTCCACGATTCTTGCTGTATCCTGTGTGAACACGAATGCGCAAACATGGAACACATTCTTTGGAAATGCCCACACACTATACACGGCTTTTCGATCACCAAAAACCAGACCTCCTTGAGACGCGTTGGCTCGACGCTCTGGCTAGCTCAGAATTCGAAGTCCAAATTTGGGCCATCCAGCAGGCCTGGGAAGCGGCAGAAAGGCTAAACCATACTGCCACCAACCCGATGGCCTATAGGTTCGGCCGCTAATCTGCAGGTTTTAAGTAAAGTTTTCTCCATTTCATTCCAAATATACAGGAAGTGCCAGAACAGAGATTGGTAACTTAAGTGCGAGAGTGCTAGAGCAAAAGTGATATCGGTGACGTAGGCCACACGAATGCAAAAAATAAACGTAAGGGTCCCAGCTGGAATGTAACCCAAGAATTTCGCGTTGCAATGAAATGTCATACCACAGAGTCACGCCATGTCTTGAAAATGTTCCAACACTAGACGATATATGCAGACGTCATGTTGATGAGACTTTAATTATGGTTGCAGCACTGGCTATCTGATCTGATGACAAAGTAAGGGACGTTACACATGTGCTCCTATGATACAGGCGTCACGTCGGTTCAACGTCGATTGTATACTTAAGTGACATCCGCGGAAGTTTATCTACGCAGCACTAGACAGGGCTACCGTTCGTGTAAGCAGAAGTGCTACACATCAGTACACCGCCTCTGATGTTAGCAATACCTATGTTGTGGTTGTAATGGCTACGCAACTGTAAACAACAGGCTATTTAAGTATTCGACGATCTCACGTATCATGAGAATTGCGAAGAATGCTGAGAGAAAGTGACTTAGGTGTAAATTTTTTATTGAGCAAGACGTTGCGAACTTACGCTAAACATATGTACAGATGTTGTACGCACAGAGGTATGTTTTTAAAACACGTGCCCAGTCGTGCATGTTTTTAACGCGATAGCGTTAAACAGCTCGTTTCGCAGAAATTTCGGCGTCGACGCAAGCGTAGTTGGTTGTGGGCGAAAAATCATCATCTTATGCGTGACTGAAAAATCTAGAACGATGTAAATAATATAAATAAATAAATAATTGTAGAGCAAAGTTGGGACCGAACTACGGTCGTTTGGGTCGAAGAGAGAATCGAACCCCACTTGGACCGACCCGGGTCACACCCGGGTGTATTGTCGAGCAATCCGTGTCGTTTTGGTGGCAAGCGGATGTTCTACCACACTGCCATGCCTCTGCTTGTGAAAATATTGAGAAGAACTTCCTCTGCTTGGAAATTCAGTGAAAATAGCTTTCATGCTTCACAAACACAATAGTTCGGTATAAATGATTCACAATACAAAATGAAATATTTCAGTAATAATGCATGGTACAAGCGTCCATTGCCAACGGGCGTCACAATATGTGACTATCATAATGGCTCCCTGGTTGAAAGGCAGCACGCCATGCACTACAAAAATGCACTTGCAAGTGCTGCAAGTGTGGCTACCCAGATCTGGATTAACTGGCAGATATATCTGGCGAATTCAGCAATTTGTGGACGTGACTGTGACCATATTTTAAGCGTGTGCTCAGATTTGGGTGCACGTTAAAGAACCCCAGGTGGTCCAAATTACTGGAGCCCTCCACTATGGCGTCTCTTATAATCATATCGTGGTCTTGGGACATTAGGCCCCACATATCAATCAACCCTATTTTAAGTAAGACTTGAAATTTGTGTATCTGTTCCATCTAAATTTTGTACCACCTCTTGAAGCGGTATGAGCCTTTGGACAGAAGATGAAGAAGCGCGAGGGCCGGGGCAGGAGAGAAGAGGAGGAGGAAGTGAAAAAATAAAGCAGATTAAGATGGACGCCAGTTCCATACTGAAGCTTTAATGCTGTTCCGTTATTTTAAGTAGGAACACTACATTATTTTGGCGCAGCCGGCCATCGAAGCCATCATGTGGGTGACGTTCTTCATAGACGAGACCTCCGAGGAGATCATCTTTTCGAAGTACCAAGTTCAAGACGAAGCAGCGGTAGACCTACCTCGTGAGCTCAGCTCGGAAGAACTCGTAAACCTGGTTGTGGAAAAGGCAGCCGTAGACACTACTGAACTACGACGGAAAGGTGCTGTGAAAGTGAACTTGCGTGTGGCGACCTTCAACGACCTAGTTCTTGAACCAGCGCGTCGAAAACACTCAGGATCACGATCTTCGACGGAAGAGGTGAGCCTCGTTTTGAAAGCTTTTCAGCTGCAACAGGAACAGATGATTCAACAAAACCAAATAATGACATCTCTTATAAGCTCTCTGAATGCTGAGAGACCGACACCTAATTTCGTAGAACCTGATGCTTTCGACGGTGTGTCTTCAAATCCAGAAAGTTGGCTTGATTTCTACGAATATGCCGCTGGAAAAAACAAGTGGCTCTCTGATGAGGCTAAAATCACCAACATGCGCGTTTACTTGAGAGGTGTTGCGCGAAAGTGGTATGAAACATGCATTCTGGAAGACAGTGACGACTCTTGGAGCCAGTGGAGGAAAAAGTTTTTGACTGCATTCCGAAGCAATCCAGTAGAAAGATGGAACACGGCGCTTAATTTCAAGTCTGAGCAAAGCTGCCTTGTCGAGTACTTCTTTGAGAAACGCCGTCTTTTAAAGCTGGCGGAGCCTTTGCTTCCATCTACGGCCGTAGTTGCCTTAATAATGCATGGATTGCACACTAACGTGTTGAAGCAAGTGCAAATACTGTCACCAAAGACTCTAGATGACCTCCTCGCGTGTCTTCAGAACATACCATCAGCTTCGGAAACAAGCATAACCGCCGAGTCAAGCAGCTGTTTCAGTCGGAGTAAATCGGACTGGTCAAGCCGCGCTCAGCGAGAACCGAGCCACCTCGCAACTCGCACAGATAACTTGCCCTGGCGTGTTCCAAGAGGTCGAGTGAATAATATCGACACTGAAGCTCAGGAGTATTCGACAGAAAAAAAACTAATAAACGAGGGTGATCAGTCCCACCCGATGACTCCAAATGAGACTGTTTATTTAAGTTGCTCTAGCCTACTTCACATTCCCGTCAAAGTAGGAAACAAACATATGATGGCTCTGGTAGACAGCGGTGCTTCTGTGTCCATTATAAATGCCAAGCTGGTGGATGCAAATCGCTTGCATAGTGGAAGAATTCTACGAGTACAAGGCTATGATGGAAAAGTAACGTTGCATGATCAGTGGGCCTTGGTAAACATCGAGTTCCAGGGTCAGCAAATAGAGAGCGAAGTGTTGGTGATAGAGGGGGTAACGTACGACTTTTTGCTATCAAGACCAGATATAAAGAAACTAAAGATCAACGTGTACTGGGACGATGTGGTTCTAGTAGAAGGAGTAGCAAGGAACGAGACAAATCAGGGTAGACAAGATAATCTACGAGTTGTCAAGTGCGCGGAGGATATCGCAACGACCTACCCTGAACTTGTATGCATAGGAAGCTATCCTCAGGCGATGAAGTCCCACAAGGTTCCTTTCGAACTCGCTGACAAGACCGTCATCCGGAAAGCACCTTACAATATGTCAAGGGAGCGAAAGATGTGGCTCAAGAAAGAGTTGCAGGAGATGCTAGATGCTGATATCATACGACCTTCGGTATCACCCTTCGCTTCTCCCATAACGATCGCACCGAAAGAAGACGGAACCTTCAGATTATGCACCGACTACAGGGTTCTCAATCGTCAGACAGAACTCATACCATTTCCTATGCCGAAGATCGACACAATTATAGATGAGACCGGGGGTTGCCGACATTTTTCCCGCATCGATTTATGCAAAGGTTTCTGGCAGATCCCACTAACCGAAGAAACAAAAATGTACACCGCTTTTATCACGCCATTCGATCTCTACGAATACAACCGGCTCCCTTTCGGTTGGAAAAACTCGCCAGCGTGGTTCCAGAAGATCATGAACGACGTCCTAAAGCCATTCCTTGGTGTTTTTTGTAATGTGTACATAGACGACATTATAGTCTTCTCCAAAACAGAGGCTGAGCATCAGGACCATCTGTCTCAGGTGTTAAACGCCTTGAGCTTGGCACATCTCAAGGTTAATTTTAAGAAGAGTGTATTCTTTCAACAAAAAGTGGTGTTTCTTGGAAGAGTCTTCGATGGGAACACCAAAAGCACAAAACAAGAGTCCGTCGAGAAGATCTCCCAGTTGAAGAAACCATATGACGTCCATTCACTGCGTGTGTTTTTGGGATTGGCAGGACATTTCCGATCTTTCATAAAGGACTTTGCTGTCAAAACTAGATGCCTCACGCGCTTAACGCAGAAAGAAGTTCCCTTTGAATGGAGTGACGAATGTGAGAGAGTCTACCGTGACTTGGTGCACAGAATTTCTTCTGACCCCGTTCTGCGTATACCAGATTTCACTTTACCCTTTGAATTGAACACTGACGCCTCACATTATGGGACTGGTGCAGTGTTGTATCAAAAATGTATTGAAGCATCTGGCCGAGAAAAGCGACACGTAGTCGGTTACTACAGTTACACTTTCAAGCCGTCTGAAACAAACTACACTACTACGGAAAAAGAAGCACTGGCGGTTCTGAAGGCCGTTGACTACTTCCGCACGTACCTGGAAGGTACGAAGTTCACTTTGTTCACCGATCACCAGGCACTCACTCATCTCTTGAATATGACCCAAACTAAAGGGCGTATCGCCAGATGGGTGAATTACTTGCAGCAATTTGACTTTACCATCTCGCACCGACCCGGACCGCTTTTAACCGATGCAGATGCTCTATCAAGATTGATGGTACAAAACAACACAGAAAAATCTGAAGAAATCAATGAAGTGAAGCTGTGGGAAGGCTCAGAACAACTGGTTTTTACGGAAGGTCGGTATCAAGTCCCACCAACTCTTGTTTCCAAAGTGCTTTACTTGTACCACGATAGCCCAGAATCTGGAGGACACGACGGCTTTTGGCGTACCTACAACAAGTTGGTCAAGAGGTTTACGTGGCCTCACATGAAGAAAGACGTTAGTCAGTACGTTCGTTCATGCCATGTGTGTCAAGTACACAAAGTCAAGTATAAACAGCCTACGGACACCATGATACTACCTTGCCACTCGAACGTGCCTTTTGAAGTAGTTCACCTGGATTTCGCCGAACTTAACAAGAAACGGGAAGGAGTCAGAAAAACGCAAGCTTTTCTGCTGGCCATAGATGAATGCACCAGGATGGTCGCGGCACGAGCAGGAAAAGAAGATGCAAATAGCGTCATAACCCTTCTCGAAAGGGACATGTTTAGAACTACGCGGACAATCGTATGCGATAACGGCCCCGCGTTCAAGAGTGAAAAGCTAGTAAGATGGGCTCGAGATCACAATGTATCGATCAAGTTCTGTGCGCCATACCATCCTGCGGCGAATGGGCTTGCAGAACGTGCCATACGGGACGTGAAACAATACATCAAGATGTACGATAGTTTTCCTGGGGGATGGAAATGTTCTTTAGAAGCAGCCGTAAAACATCATAACCGATCCTACACAAGTGGCTTGGGGTGCAGTCCACAGTACGCTTCTACAGGAGAGACCCCTATTCTGCAGGCAGACCGTGAGTTGGGACTCTTGGAAAACCTCAAGATTGTCGAGGAGAGGCAACAAAAATCACAGGAGGAGAGGTACCGAAAACGAATGAAAAAGAATTTCGACAAGAGGCATCGAGCAGACATGCCAGACATTCAAGTCACCGACCTCGTACTAGTGAGAAAAGGAATAAGAGATTCCAGTGCCAAATTTTATGGGCCTTACTCTGTGACCAAGACAGCCACCCAGAACGGAATTTTGAAGACTGTCTGGTACACTGGTGAACGTGGATCTGTTGAATGTGCTTCAATTGGGAATGTCTTCAAGTATTACCCCAGGAGGGGTAATTAAAAGAAAGCGGGAAGGGTGAAGCGGTATGAGCCTTTGGACAGAAGATGAAGAAGCGCGAGGGCCGGGGCAGGAGAGAAGAGGAGGAGGAAGTGAAAAAATAAAGCAGATTAAGATGGACGCCAGTTCCATACTGAAGCTTTAATGCTGTTCCGTTATTTTAAGTAGGAACACTACACCTCTGTGCCGGTGCGCTGCAGAACTTCGCTGTTCATCAACCTTCAAGGGGTTCAACCTTCAGAGCTCTTAAAATTTTTCTCTTTTATGAAGCGCAGCCAAGTTATGAAATCCATGCTTAGCTGAGAGGCAAGCACGGTCGGGCACAGTCTTGCAAGCACATATTGTAGAATACGCTACAATTGTAAAAAATCTATTTCTTTATAATGTTATGTAGTGGGCGTGAAACTTGAAAAGAACGTACACATGAAAACAGTCCCTAAACGTGACTATATACATATTTGCTCAAAGTGTGCCCACACCGGCAAAATCACGAGAGCACTGAATTTTGGGGCGCATTGGCGATCCCTCAAAACAAGAAAAAGCTGCCGCGAAATTGGCATCGTGTCTGAGAGGCAAATTGCATCTCGCCTCCGCCATTTCCCAGTCTTCCCCGCACGTCAAAAGACATCCAAGGACGAAGAAAAGCACCTGCTGAGAGAGGCGGGGGAAATCTTCGAGCACGGTGACGTTAGCCTTCGAATCCACGTGCGCTCCCAGAACCGTCCAGAGCACAGCCCAGGAAATCACCGCAGCCCGAGCATCGCGCTCAATCGCGCTGAAACTTCGAATCGGGCTTTCGTACGTCGCTGCCAGGCAGTCGACCGTGCCTTCGACGTCCGCGAGGAGCGCCTTGTCGCAGGCGCGCCTTTTGGAGATGAGCTCCGTAATTAACCTCGATACAAGGCGGGAACCTAGGCCGGCAATCTTGACAGCCGGGGGCACGCCCAGCGAGTACCACGGTTCGTCCAGGTAGCTCGCTTCCAGAGGTCTGCTCCAGGCACGGGCATAGTTGACGTCCACAACGTCTCCGCTGCTACCCGGCGTGACGCTGCTCGTTGCTGTGCGGTAGCCACCAAATTCGACCGTTAGCATCCAGTTGGTCAACGCATTCGGCGTCATGTCGGGAAAATCGGCGTAATATCTTTCGAAGTAGTCGGGCTTGGTGCGACTGAACAACTCCGCGTGCACTTCCGCCATGACCTCGTCACTGTTGAAGGTACAATTACTGTTCCGTGACGGCGTTCGCAGAACGACCTTGCTGAACGACCGGCTGATCCTCCGTATCAGAGCCACGACATCCCTCGAGACATTGTCGTCGGCAACGGAGGCCATGTACGGGTACTCAAGGGCGTAATGGAAGACTCGTTCGGCGTTGCGGAAGCACTGCCACCTGTGCCTATGCAGAACAGTGCTTCGAGGAGCCGCGTGTTGCGCCGATATGATGCGTCCGCTTGTGAATGGGACGAGCGCTTGTATACAGAGCCAGGAATAAAGCTGCGCGAAATCAGCCTCCCCGAGCTTCTCTTCGAGAGTGAAGAGGGCCTGGAAGTAAGAGCCGGTGTACACAGCGACCGGCATATTGCGTTCCTCTGGTATGCTCATGAAAACTTCGAACGCCTTGAGTCAACGGTCTTTCGAGATGGCTCGCGAAATTTGGTGTACGGCAGCTGTAGTAGAGAACCAGACACCGTCTTTGTTTTCTTCGCTGTCGACGAGAGAAGAGCTCAGGGAGGTCACCAAAGTTGACACTAAGTGGGATATGTTCCTGAATAGTTCTTCGTACTCTGAGGTGTTATCACTTTCAGAAAAACCCTCGTAAATGGCGCGAACGTATCTGTCGTGTTTTGCGGAAGCTGCGCCATTCGAATGACGCTTTGACTCTCCTAGAAGTGTTGCCGTGTTTTCTGGCCTCTGTATTGACACTCGTTGTTCTACGTCGTATTCCACCGACACGTACAGAAGCACGGGAATGTGAACGACTTGTGACATGTAAAACATGGCCTTCAACACGTCAGGCGTGGATGCGTTCTCCACTGCAGGCCCTAAAGCAATGCCGCCTTCAGCCAGAACGTGCTTGACGTTAGAAGTCTGGTCGTCCGAGAGCGTGACGATGTTGTCGCACGCGACCAGATGCGTCGCAGCCTTCTGAACTGCCGTCTGGTTGCTGGCAGCACGCTTCGACGACATGGCCACGTTCTTTCTGGCGCTTCGGGTGACGTGCCCCAGGAATGCCGAAGCGAGGACTTCCGCGATGGTCTTGCCCGGATACTTGTGCGACCAGCACCCGCACACGTACGCGTGGAAGTCTTCGCAGGGTTGCACGTTATCGTCCAGGGCGTCATTGAGCAGCGCTCCGATTCGGCGGCAAGCTTCGTTGCGGCAGCGCCTCACTCGCAACGGGCCACGGGGATCGGGCGGAAGGGGGTACTGGCCGTATCTGCTCCGACTCTTGTGCCAAGCAAGCACGCCGATGAGGAGCGCGACTGAGATGGCGGCTACCAGGAGCACGGTGGAGTTGGCCAGGAGACACGTTTTGCCCGGACTGCGCTGTGGTGACCGCTGCAGAGACGTTGTGGCCGCGGTGCGACGAAGCGCGTGCTTGTCCTCTTTCTCGGGGAGGGGTTCCTGTGTGCGAAGAAGTGGTATTGAGATACATCGCTCACCGTATCGTGTGAATGAAACAAAGCCACATATTAAGCACTAAGAAGCACCAAGTGGGCTTCGCTTCGTTTTTTTTGGGGGCATACATATGAATGTAAACTCATTTTCAGAGCGTCCTGGGTCGGCAGATATAAAGGTACACAAAAGATATATGCCATGTTCTAGTTCTATATCCCCGCCAAATACCAAGCACAATTCAATGACACGAGGACGACACGAATTTCTGAGCTTGCAGAATTCACGTGAATCCTATGCTAAATGACGCTTGCAATTGCAGCGTGGTTGCTTGATACTAAGGTGTATACATAAGTCACGTTGTTTATAAGCGGCCTTAATTCATCATAAACTACAATTATAATTCATGGGGATTTATGTTCTAGATCTACGATATAGTTTTAGGTTCTTGCATGAGCATCTATATATAGATATGCAAGTACTAGGTCGTTTGTGCACTTGGCTCCTCGACTTAAGTCTCCTTGACGGGGAAATAAAAAGCTACACTCTAAAAAAATATCGAGTAAAAAGGGTGTCTTTTTGTCCCACGAGAATAATCGTCATCAGGCTTGCGTGCGCTTCCTTTCTTGAAAACTCGGCACTGGCCACTTTCCTATCGAGAATGCAATGTAACCCTGATAATGGGCAAGTCGATCGTGATCGGAATGTACCGGGCGCGGGGCGATAGCGCCAGGATGGAACGCAATATAGATGACGATTATTGTTGTGAGACAAAAAGACACCCTTTTTACTCGCTCTTTTTTTAGAGTGTATGCAAAGCAGTGGCGTAGCGATGAGAGTGGCACACAGGACCGTGCTCCCGCTTTGAGAGCAAAAAATGGCCATTTCAAAAAGCTCATCCCATCCCCCCCTACCCAAAAAAAAAAAAAATTCGGCTTACGTCCTAGATGAAAAGTGAAATTCGTAATTTTATCGCCAGTGCATGCACATTATTGCAAACATTCGTATAACAAATTAACTAGTGAGCATGGTGTCATGTAAGAATAAGCAAGCATCTACGAATTTCTCTCGATGAGTGCAGAGACAAGATTTCCTAAAGCTGGCACGATGTCAGCAAATGCTTCGCGATGGCTCTAACTTATTTAAGTATTTAAGACAAAAACATTAGGCAGATGGCAATCCGACTACGTCGACGAAAGCGGCGCACTCAATGCAGTGAGATTCGGTTAGGCCATAGAGTTTCCTAAAACTAACTAGAGGGAACTCTGGCGCTGCGATCGTTCAGCGACCATGGGAATGATGGGTACTACACACATTTGCCTAGTCTTCGTACTTGCGGGCGGCGAATCGTACTTACGGCTTCGTTTATTGCTGTGTTTCGGTTTTGTTCTGAAATAAAGACTTAACTTTTTCGGACTTCGTGACAAAATTAGAGAAGGTGAGTCTAAAAAAAATGAAGTGGTGAAGCACAATCGCAGAACATTTGCTGATTTTTCTTTCGTGAGAAAACAGCTCCAAACCACACGAACACACACGGAGCCAAAATCAGGCCAGAAGTACGAAGTTTAGATATGTGTGTACTACTCATCATTCCTATGCTCGCTGAAGCACCGTGCGTTGCAGCTCTCATAGACACTAGCGCCAGACTTCTCTCTAGTGTATATTAAGAAACTCTATGGGTTAGGCGGCGTCTTTTGAACCAACAGTGCTTATAAAAATCTTGCAATGGGTGCGCGCGGGGCTTTTACAACTGTTGCCGCGCTAAGTAATGCTTGGGGAGCTCCATGGGCGGGAACACAGGCTAGGGAGACAGAAACGTCGGGTTTCAATCTGCGCAAGGCAGCTTCTCATTACTTAGTACTTGTCAAAGAAACAAGGGAGGTACCCTGATATGATTAAGATTTGCTTTCCTTGCGGAACAATGCTTACTGGAAGAGGACGGGTAAAGAGAGGGTTACATGAGGTTAAAAAGGTGAGGAGTGGGATTGGTGCGAGTCTGCAGCTATGACCAAAGTACTTCGCACCTTCGTGGGGATTTCGTTATTAGCGGCGGTAAGGTTAAACGGCTGAGAGTATGTTCGACCGGGCATTTTCGTGCCTGCCTAAAAATTCTAAATTTAGATAGATGAGCTTAAGTGCGCAAACTCCCATGACTGCGCCGATGTTCTCTGGCCGTCCTAGGATTCAATACTATGAAGAGCAGAGAACATCAGCGTATAGTCACAGGAGGGGTGGGGGCTCAAGCTCCTCTACCTGAATTTTGCACTTTTAGGCAGGCGTAAACATGCACGCACGAACATGCACGCACAAATATAACAAAGGGAAAAAAATACTTGGCTACGCCACGGTTAGAGAAAGTGATTCTAGAAAGAAAGGAAAAAATGGCACTACAGAATGCCTTAGTCCACCCACTTTGCCAGGAGGGTGCTTTCCAAACAACGAATCATATCACCCCGGAACCGTTCACTGTCTGACAGTCCGCCTGTAAGCGCTCGCCAATTAAGATGGCGTGCTCCTTTGCAATGTTTTCCCCCATTCACCCACACGCTACACGCGACGCGTAACAAGGTCTTCCCGCGATTTCACTTCTGGCAAACCAGCACACCAACGTCGACCCTGGTGCCAGCGGTGACTTTTCGCATGGACTGTCCCTTACACCCTGTAGTATAGTCATACCCAGGCTCCGTCGAAGGGTTCCCGATGAATTTTTGGGCGCCACCTATTAGCAATAAGGTTATTCCGGTTATCTCTTTCTGTCTGCCACAAGTTGATGCAGAGTTTTTTCGTGACACTTCTCACTTTCATGAAATAAGGTTCCTTCGATGGAAGACAGACTGAACACCGCCACAAAAATGTTGTGATGGGCTGAAAGAGTGCCGTCTTCGTCTCACCGGTTTCTGGTCGGTGTTATCCGGCTGTTCAAGCACCTCTCCGTCGACACCTCTTAAGGAGAGTCGGCGGTCCTTTGCCGGAGAGGCATCCTTCGCCACTGGGACATCAAGACGCCTCGCCAATTCCGGATGCCCATGCACGTCCGTCATCGAGGTAGACCGCTCTTGGCGGGTGCGTGGAGACTCGCGCCACTCTTTCGCATCACCACTCCTCTTCGTCTCCAGCTTATCAGCCATAGGGATGACCTATGGTATCACACTGCATCGAACGGCGGCCAATTGATGCCACGCGTTTAGCCAGCTAGCATTATCAGGAAACAAGGGGCAGTTATGAACTGGAAACGGTTACGATATCCTCGCATGGCTGCTTCAAGTATATCTTGTTCGCTTTAAAATATGATTAGCTTAATTTTTATCGACTGTCTAAGGAGAACCTGGAGTCATCTTCAAAAGTATAAGTCTGCGGCAGAAGCAGTACAGACGAAGTGATTTAAATTTAAGGCATTTCAAATGTATATCGCGAAGCAACACTTAGAACATCATTATATAAATCTGCGTCAGCTTATGACACATGGTTAACGGCAGAGAAAGGCGTGGCCTTTGGGAACACTAACTGCTTGGGAACCCTAATTGTGTTCCACGTTTGAATCGAATATTACTTATGTGATTCTTAATGAGAAAAGAAGAAAAAAATGAGCCCCGTACCTGTCTGCATCAGAGTGTGAGATCTGAACAGGGGCTCACAAGGGATGGGGGTGAGGAGGGATTAAAAGGATAGGATTAAAAGTTATGTATAGAGGTGGGGAGGAGAGAGTGAGGCGCAGGGAGAGCGAGCGACGGAAGTGAAAAGGAGATAGGAAAGATGGACATGGTCGCAGGAGTCCGAGGACGGGGCACCACTCGGTGAGAGCTCATGTCGGTGGCAGGATATTGCGTAGGGGGAGCCCAGTCGGCCAGAGCTGCGCTGTCGTCGGAGATCACGGGGGCACAGCCAGTCTTCACGAAATCTAGAGAGCAAGTCTTACATCTCGCTATACATACAATTATTCATGTCACTTACCTCTGTAGAAGAGATTGCCTGAATTCACCGGGCTCGAGTGAAGCGACCTGAACCTTTCACGTGACTGTCTTCTTCTTCTTCGTCCAACGTGCAAATCATTTACGCATTCGTGACGCCGACGATGATGACTCTTTCTTCACAAATTTAGTATGTATGATCCGCCCGACTCATGGCCGATCCCCCAGAGTGGGTAGGTGCCATTGATCCTAAGGGCATCATCATCGTCATCATCATGGGCCGAGAAGTGGCGAGGTGAAGATGTCTTACGGAAAAGACATAACATCTAAATCACAATAAAATATCAAATAGACAAACATAGAGTTACGTAGTGAAGCGGATACGCAGTCAAGAGATTACAAGTTGCAAGAAATGGTAACCACATGGATGGTAATTCAAATAAAGATAATCAGTTTTTCCATGATAAATGTTGCGAAAATGAATGAAGTAAAATATCATAGCCAGCCGACATTGTAACGTTCTTGTTTCACAAATACGGTAAAAAGAAGAAACGAATAGTGAGTAGTGATAGGGCGAGTGTAGAGATCTCTTGTTGTAGGCGTTACGTATCATGTGATATTATTACGAGCTGGCAGCTGACAATCATTCCTCGCGTACTACCTGAAGTCAGAAAGTTTGCCTGAATGACACCCTCGCAAAGAAATGAAAAAAAAAGTTAAGGGCTCGTTTTCTTTTTGTTACACACAATATTATTGAGTGCTTATGGTCAATGACGCTAAGAAAATTATAGGGGATGTTAACAGTCAGTAGTAATTTTAGTGTAAAGAAAAAAAAATGGACGACAAGATAACTTGCCGCTAGCAGAAACCGAATCTTCGATCTTAATTATATTGGTCAGCTACTGGATGGCTGTAAGATTACGTGCTACGTGACGGCAACAGGCAGAAAGAGTGTTCCACACTCGCCGTCATAGGTACTAGAGGCGCTGACCAACATTTAAGCGCTTTCGGAGGCGCTTTACACAGCAAATGCGAGCCAGTGTCTACCAGTGTCTCGGGAAAAGAATTATTTTGTTATCCTCTATTGCGCAGATAGCAGCCAAACTTGGTGAGCATATTTTTAATGAACAAGTAATCCAAAACAACTCAAATGTGAAAATGGGTATCCCCCCTCCCCCCCGAGTATGGCTATTTTATTCCCGCATATTACCTCTTAACCTCGGTGCATTTCCCTTACATTTCATTCTCCTTCTTAAAGGTTGTAGGTACAACACAATACGTTTCTTCCTTGTCAGACGGTGATTGATACTTCAAAGTGCGCAGTGCGGGAACTATTTACATCCGTTTGATATCGGAATGATTCTCGAAGCGTCGAATATAGCGGCATACATCTTTCCGCAGGGGGATGACATGGAGCAAAATTAGCTAACCCCTTTTAGAACTAAGTATGAGTATAATGGTCAGGCATAAATAAAGCAGAATGGAGCGTTTAGTCTCATAATTCTTCAATTTCAGTATTCCGCATGCACCCGTATGTGTTCAAAATTCGCGCGGTCTAAAACAATCAACTTTACTGGTTAAAACCAAGCAAACACTGCGTTCAAGCACAACTTATTTTAAGAATGTTTAACGTATTTAAAAATTTTTCTGCATTGTGAGAGCTTTACGCATATGTTTACTTTCGTGGTAAAAACGTTGTTGGTAAATATGGCTGATAAAGCAACGACGTTGGCTAATTAGCCAATTTCCCATCAACATCGTCATCAAACGCGTGTTTGCACAGTAGTTTTGCACGTTCAAAACTCTAAGCGCGAGCGTCAAGCAGTTTGTTTTCATTGCCTAGTTTGTTCTATGCGCAACTTTTCAAGCAGCAATCGGGGACAATGACAGCTCGAGCTGAGAAAGCCGTACGTTTTCTCGTGTCTGGTAAGTGGAGCCCAAACCATGGAATCTAGAAGAGTGTTTCGTGCTGAGGGATACAAGAAGCTGTGAGACTTGGTGAGCGATCGAGTGGCGTCCCTGCCAGCTTAATTATTACGTAGAAAACGGTGCTCGTCATTTAGTGAATGATGGGCGTTTATTGAATACGTATTCGATGTTTATCCTGGCCCCGGTACTTCCCGCAAAGTACGCTTCGCACGTTGTTTGGGTTAACGATGTCCGGCGCAAGCGTCGAATGTTGGAACGCGTGCTCAAGTACTTTCCGTGGCCGTGCCACGACGTGGAACCTACCCTTTTTGGCAAGGGATCTTAGCTTCCATCTAATACTCTGTTGATCGCCCCGTGACGTCGAACTGTCATTTGTTGACAATATATCTCTAATTCCATGACAGATATCTGGACAAGAGATGGCTCTTTTCACCTCCTTCCTTACAAAATTGAGTGGCTTGTTTATTGCGCGGGCTGGTGCACGTGGCATGGTATGCACCAAGCGTGCGTTTCATTCTTACTTCCTTCTAGTTATTGACAACAACACGTCTAGTTCTTGGGTTCTGTTTAATTAAATCTATTGGCTTACTTTCACGTTCACAACTGTGATATCTCGCACTGATAATTTTGACGACTAGTCAGAATTTGTGCGTTATGCTTTTGCATGTTGCTGCCATTTATGTGCTGGAACGTAGTTCGTATTGTTTTGTCAGGCCTTCCATTGCAGGCTTTATTTGCAAGCATTGCTATTTTTATTTATTGATTATTCATTGAATATCCTGAAGCAGACGTAGTCATTTTGCATGTGCATAGCATGCTACTGCAAGAATTTCAAAGTACTCTAATGATCTACATGTTGTCGTTTCTTTTTTTTGTACATGTGGAGAAGAGAGCTTTCGAGCCTTTGTTCTAGATAAGACTTGCTAAATTGGTTATTCATAGATGCAGTAACACTTGACTTCGTATCTGCAGAGCATCTTCGTAATTCAAGGCATATTACAGCAACACATCGTATCCATGACTTGTGACTTCTGACGCGAGATGTGAACAGTTTGTAAAAATTTAGCAATAATGTACTGTCATCTGGCATTGTAGGAAATGGGAAGCTTGAGAGTTCGGGGCAAACGATGGAGCACATTCGCAAGCTGCGGGCACTTGCCAAAGAAGCTGGTCTCTCGGCAGATCACATGCTGCAGCTGAGCACGGTCATCACTGCACCTGACACTCGTAAGTTTTCTGCATCTTCTCATTGCTGAGCAAAACGAAAGAAGTTGCTTGAGTTCGAGATCATGTGCTTTGTTGGGAATTTGAGTATCTGCCCGAATGTGCCAGAGTCCCCACACTGTGCGTCGGCAGAGTCCTGCTATTTGTATGGCAGTTTTTAAGGGCACTATCTTGGCACTGCTGTGTATGCCACGGGCATTTTTTTTCCACCATGGTTACTTCTGCTTTTCAAATCGACAATGCATCACATTACCACCTTTCACAGAAAATTTTCGTTTTGCTAACATGCAGACAGACTGATTTGTGGTAGGGCTTACCTGTCTCAGTATCTTAATGGCTGAGGCTTTTTTTTTTCCGCTGAATTTGGTGCAGCAGATTCAACCCTAGCTTTGATGGTCCCATTTCAACAAGTTAAGAAGGGAGGAATGACTGTGTACTTGTATTCACATGCACGTTAAAGAAAATTATTGGTGATCAAGTATTATCCAGAGTCCACCTGTACAGTGTGCCTCACACACGTCATAATTGCACAATTCGTTCAGCATGTAAGACTATAAAGTAGAAATATTTGAATCATTTAAGAATAGTAGACGATGGGAAGCCTTTGTCAAAAACCAGCGTACTATCAGGGGAAATTCCTATTTCTTCCTTATGAAAACAATGGCTTTGTAAAAATGTTGACTCACCCTTGATTTAGCTCTGCGGCTTTTCACGCCCAACTGCTGCTACTCCATCGTTGCCACACACCTGATGACCGCTGAAAAATGAATGGTAACCAAGAAATATTTAATGAAAAAAGGTCGAATACATAACTACCTAACCACAATGTGTATGTGAGGAAGGTGACTGACACATAGAGCTAATTGCTTTCCCACAGTGGGATCAGATATCTTTGAGACAGGTTTGTGCTTGGCATGCAATTTATCTGGTCACCTGACTCGATTGCCTTCCCTGTTCGACTCTTACCACAAACAGAAGGACTACTACTACTATGTCTGCCAGTGCTTACCATTTTATGAGGTCTTATTTCTTGCTCGACAGCATTAAACAATGTATTCAGTACTATTTCATTTATTTTTATTTGAGAAAACTTTTACAGGCCCTGTTGAGCATTGAGTAATGGGGTCATGGTTTAAGTAACAGGTAAAATACAGCGGAATCAGCTCAAAAATACATTTAGAGCAAATGTTCAGTGAAAACAAACAACAAAAAAACATGGTGAGCAAGCAGGACAGAAAAAAAAAATCAAGGCACACTAAGTAGGACCTGTGCACAGATAAGGAGTGTGCACTTATCATGACAGTTTGATCATAAAGATCATTCCAGTGAAGTGTAGCTGATAAATTGAAGCATCAGATACAGCTAACAAATTGAAGGCAGTAGTTTTGCTGAAAATGCGCTTGAAGCTAAGATGATTAATTATTCTGGATGACATGTGTGTAGGTTTCTTGTGTGTTCTGTATGATTTTTGAGTCATCTTCAGCAACAAAACCTTATTGTGTCTTTACTGCACAGTACTAGTTCGGTAATGGCCTGCACTTGCTTGAGTGATTTTTCTTTATATTTGCTGAAGGACATCTGTGGCACAGTGTGCACTGCATAAAAACCCGCCATTATTGTAGGCCTCTGTGGTCAAAATGCGGCGGCCAATTTTCTTGTACAATGTGCTGCAATTGTGCGACAGTTTCCTAATTCGTTACATCAGCTTTAGTAATTGGTGCGAGTGTGGTTCCTGGATATAGCAGCCATACTTCAAAGGGGTGGGAATGAAAAATAAAAAAAAAATGCTCATGTACTCTGATTTAGGAGCATGTTACAGAACACCAGGGAGTATCCATTAATACCAAATTGTTCAGTACACCATTGTTGGTTGTAATCATGGTTCCGGTAGCTTATGTAAGGGGTCCCACGTTTGTATTAAAAAATTCTAGAGACTTGAGATCGTTAAAAAACTCTGCACTAATATTCCACTTGTTATATCTGTAGTCCATGAAACGATGGCATGGTCAATTGGACCACCTGAATTTGGGAGTCGTGGTTACGGTCTGAATTGCAATGTGATTTCCAGGATCCCCTTTGGCAAAGCCCCTTCTCCAGTGCTTGGTGCCAGCCGAGAATGTCACCAAGCCACTCATTCTTGCTTTCTCCGGGGCTCTCTGCAGTGATTCGTTGTCCCCTGCTGTCAAGGTGAAAACCGCTTTTTTTTCTCTTAGCTTATATGCAGGCTGTGCCCCAAAGCTGGCACCTTCATTGATGCATGCAATTGCTTGAGAGGCTTGTGCAGATATTGTAGTAGCTTTAGCAGGCACAGACTGTAGTGATTGTCACGACTGCAAAGTTAGGTTTCATGTGTGATGTAGAAACAGCTTGTCCATTATAAAAAGTGTTATCAAAAGTTATTTTTAAAGGAGCTTCCGTGCCACTCATATAAGTGGAGGCTAATTATAATGCAAACCAGGCTGGTAAAGTACTACTACTACAGTTGATAAAGTATTACAGTATTGTCAGTCTGCCTTGATGCCCTTGATACCTTTTCTTTACCCCACAAAGCTTCCTGCATAATTTCTGATCAGCTTAGTTATCGAACTTACAAGGTTGACATAAGCACAGGAAACTTGATGCGGCATCCATAGACAAATTTTGATATGCTTGAGTGAATATTCAAATGCTTAAAGATTCACTCAAGCCATATTTCAAGTAAAAATGCACATTGTGTGCAGAATATCATCGTGATCAGTGATTTTATACGGGACAGCGCTACGAGCCGCAGGCGTGCCACAAGTTCTAAAAACAATTTCTCCTCTTTTCCGGGCCTTGCAGTCCTCTGTGTGGTGTTGAGAAGTTGAATCTCTAACGCACAGCACAAATATGCCGTGATTGGATGAGCAGTCCGGTTAGGCTGCATGCAGCTGTCTGCGCTGTTTGTTGTTGTTCGTCCTGTTGCCCGCGTAAGTGCGCGCACTCACGAATCAGCTACTGTGGCCCATAACACAGGGTCCTTACTGGCACGATTCGTACAAGCATTGCTAGGCATGGCAGCAGCGGTTTGCCAACAAGCACGCTGTCTCCGAGGGATAGGGTTGCGGCAACCAGAAGTAGATGGCATTTCGAGCAGTGCGTCGGCGATGACGACTGCCATGTGATTGGGAGCAAACACTCGGTGGGAGGGCGGGGTGGCTCTGGCAGTGCATACCGATCAAGGGCAGTGAAGGAAAAAGCGAAAGGAAAGTGATTGCCACATTTCAAAAACCAAATGCGCCTAACTCCGTTAATACTGCAATGTTTGAATAAACTTCAATTCTCATGGCTCAGTGGATGCTGTACACACATGCACAGCTTTCCCACCACCACTGAATTTCGAACTCTGGATGTTTCAGGGTGCCCTTTAATGGAAACAAACAAACAAGATGTTGGAAGCTCTCATAATTTGGAATGGTATTTGATATCTGTGGACCCGAAAGACATGGGTCTGATCCTGGCTGTGGTGGTTGCATTTCAGTACTGGTGAAATGCAAGAGGCCTGTGTACTTTCAGATTTGGGGCACATTAAAGCATCCGAAGTGGTCAGAATTATCCAAAGATCCACACTGCAGTATCTTCCATAGCCCTGCTTACATTAGGACGTTAAACCTCATGAACCAAACAGCCATTCATCAGGTGTGTAATTTCCTGCATTTTGATATGGCCGCTTTGCTGAGCACAACTCTTCACCAAGGATTCATCATAAAACAAGTTCTTGTCTTAGTTTCAAATTAACATCTCTCTTAACGTGTTGAAGAGTCACTCTTTTTTTTATTTGGCTGAAATAACTTGATACAATGATTTATTGCTTCATAATTTGTGACATTTATTGAGCAGTTTGTTTCAGTGCTATCCACTGAAAACATTTTTGTGCGAAGGTGTTTGTGCACGGTGAAAGCTCTTTTTGACAACATTAACCTGGACTCCCCCACTAGGGTGTGCCTCATATACAGATCACTCTTATAGACCGTGACACCGTGACCTAATGAAGTGTAATTGGTTTACTCCATTTCTTTCCTTTTTTGCATATAGAGGGACATCATGCATTGGATGGTTGCAGTACACCACTTGTTTGACAGCAGTTGCAATTTGGTGCTGCTCTGGAGGTCTCTGCTAAGGCTTCTTGACACATCTCTGGTATGCTGTTTACAACTTGCTGGTCTTAGTGAGCATACTTTTTGGCAGCAAATAATTGAAAAAAAAAAAACAGGTGGCGCAGTGTCATAACTAACAGTTGAACTTTATTTGTAGTGAACAGTGTCCGTATAATAGAAGCGACAAACGTTAACGTGATATTGTAAGATCGCAAGCGAGTGCCCTGATCTGAGCAAGAGGCACCTTCTTCCATTTTTTAGGAGATTTGAAACATGTGCCAATGCCTGAGCAAGCACCCCCCTTCCCCTCTCGCCATATTTTGCCTACCTGTTCTTTGCTACAGAATTCTTCAACATTAGTTCCTAGGAATCCAAAGTGCGAGCATCTTTAAATATGTAAACAATTTCTTACTACCTTTTAGAAATTTGGTAAGCTTGTATAAGCCCGCATAATGTGGTTGTGAATTTAAAATAAAAGAAGTAATGGTATCGAGGTGCTAATAACATGTACATACTCTAAGCCTCGAATTATGGCTTCGCAGAAACGTGGATTATTATGATGCAGGGGTATTATTACAACATAGCGGCCCAGTGCTGCAGCGAAATTACCTTTTTAGCTGGGTCATGCATCACGTGGTAAAACACATCTAACCATTTGATTTAAATACTTAAAAATTTAGGAAGTTGCAAATTCGTGTTGAAGCGAATTCATATAGTGTGCCATTCATTCCAATATTTTAAGTTCTCAAAAATTTGCTCAAGCCAACCGAAAATGATTGTCTGGCAACACTGTTCTCATACTACAGGCCTCATTACATTGTAAGAACACTTCAATGGAGCAGCTGTTAACTGGAAGTGTGATAAATACTGGCACATGTTGCAACGTGTCTGGTATGCAGCTGTTTGATGGAGCTGTTCAATAGGAATTGAAGCAAGTTGTAATATTTTATTTTTGTTCAAGTTATTTTATTCCAGCGTGCACTTGATTCTAGCAACTGCTGTCATATGGGCAAATCAAATGGTTGTCCTGCATCTTGTGTGAAATCTGTGATGCATGGAGAAAATCTAGACATTACTAAGCCGCCTACCCCCTCTCTCTCTCATTGTACCCACTTGAATTGAAGAAGAGAGTGAGAGAATACAATGAGAGAAAGGCATGGAGTTGAACCAGGATTGTAGCATCTGCTTTGCTACCCTGTTTTAAGGGGAGGAGGAAAGAAAAGGGGGAAAGCAAAAGACACGCCGAGAACAGGAGCGGAGGTACTAGTATAGCCTATTCAATAGGCCATTACCACTCAAAAATTTCAATAAGGCCCCAACTGATTTTCTGTGTGAAGACAGACCCAGTTAAGCTATACTGATATACCATTAATGGAAAGGAACAAGATATTGGAACTTCTCATGATGTGAAATGGTGTTTGAGATTTACAAATCTAAAAGCCACTGAATCCAGCCTACTGTTTGATTAGCAAAGTGTCAGCGCCTGTCATGTTTCCAGTATCTCAGAAAACGGAAAATATCTAGGAGCTGCGGATCTGTACTTGTGTCGGTGCTTTCAGAGTGGAACACAGTGAATAGATGTTCTTTCACCTTCATCTGCTTGTCGTAGTTCATGCATGTGAAGGCCTCGGCTCTGTGGCCTTATCCTCCCCAGCACAAGGCCACACGTTGGCGCTGTTGCCCTTTTTTTCAATTGTACACACATGGTCCTGTCCTTCTGCAGTCTGGTGATGCCGTAACTTTGCTGCTTCTCTTGGCCTCGGAGGGCACTGCGACGTCATTCACAAGGTCTGCGGTTTCCAAGGCGATGCAGAGAAAGGTGACTGTTCAGACTTTTGACATTGGGAAAGCGGGTTTGAATAGTGTGTGCTTGTGCGCAAAGCTGAATGTCCACCTCGTTGTGTTCAGATAGAAGCTCGCCCTCTCACTCCCCTATCTCACCCGCCTTCAAGCTTGTGCACCTCTAGGTTAAAGTAAAACTTTCTAATGACAGCAATGGTCGATATTTTCTCTCTTGTGACTGCATGCAGTGTTTTTGAGAGTCGCGAAGCACAAGGGTGGAACAGCGGCGTCACCTGTGCCTTTGTGCGCCAAACCTGTTTACCTGCGCCATCCTGCGCTGAACAACTCCTGTTGCGCCAAACTCGTTTATCAGTGCTGTACTGTGCCGCAGCACCCACATTTAGTCGCACCCACTACAAGGTGCGACAGCCATCAAGTCTTGTGCTTGAAAATGTGGCTAAAACACTGTGTTTCACTAAAACAGTAATAGTTTCGGTTTCGTCAAGGCTGTAATCGCTCGAGCAGTGAAGTTCAATTTCAAACACGCGGTCGCAAGCGCTGACGTGCGTGCTATCTCGACTGACATCAGCGCAAATGGCTCCTGAACCCTTCTACGAGCTGCGCTCTCAGTGCTAAGAGACTGTGTGAAAAGAACATGTCTCCCCTAAGCTGCTGGCGCGGCCGTATTCTCTTACATCGGCTTTTTATAGAGTTACATGATAGTATTGGATGCAAAGAAATTAGCTGGCAGCCTGATGTCGTATATCCATACAGTTTGTTGCTATCACATTCAGTGAAACTAATTTTTTGTAACTTGATTGCAGCTTACAGAAAACAAAAAAAGATGACGGTAAATGGTGCTCAGAATAAGTCGAGGCGGTTCCCAAAACAGCCTAGCAAAGACAGGTGCAGAGGACAGTCCTTGAGCGCGAGTGTGTATATTATCAATCATGTCACCAATTTGCTCGGTTATATGCTGCTTATCAGCTCGCTTGTTCACGCTCGCGTATTCTAGTAAAAAAAAAAAGGGCGACTGCACAAAGCTAAAAAGTCACAGTTTCACCACAAGGGCGAAGCAATGATTGAAAATGAAACAAATTGAAATGTTATACGAAGTGATGCTAGCAGCTAACTCTTTTAGATTCGATCTAGATCTACAAGATACTAAAGTAAGAGAATGCACCCCCTCCAGGGAGAGTAGCGCTTTTCGCAGTCTCTTCGCGAAGTGTGTGCAAGCCCCCCGCGGCTGGTTGCCGTGCAAGCGTGCGCGCCAGCGATTGCGACCGCCCCCTTAGATGTTAAGTTCACAGTTGCTGCTTGAGCGAACCCCTCTCTCGTGTCTTTTTCGCCTTGTTCGCCTTGTTAAAGGCTAGGATGTTTCCTCTGTGCTCCGACGACAGGCCTCCCAAACGGAGTGATGTTATCACATGAGCCAGGCCCATAGCCACTTGAGGGGTGCCTACGCGCCCGCCCTCTCCCCGAAATTCGCAGCGGGGTGGGGGGTGGGGTGTTTCACTGAGGAAAAATAATGAAAATAAGTTTTTCAAGAGCTTCAAAAAAATGACCCCCTGCCCCCCCAAAAAAAAATTTCTGGTTATGGGCACCATACAAAAACTTTAACACACCTGCCGTCCCGTGGTATGCGGAAGAAACTCGTCCCAGGCTTTCTCTGGGTTCTGCCATTGTTGAAGCACCACGATACACAGCAGTAGCGGCCGTAGCTTGGACCGCCGGACGGCATGGCGTCAGCGCGGTCTGGAAATGTTAGTAAGTGGATGCTTCGCTTTGAAATTACGAAAAAGATATGTGCACGTCATAAGTGTTCCAACAAACCCCTTTGAATGATTAGCTAATCGATGCACAATACAAAACCAGTGATACATCTCTGACCCATAAAACTCTGACTTACAAAGATATACGTCAAGACCACGTACAAAGATCTTCAGAAGTTTCCAGGCCGCTATCCCTTGTAATGCAATGGTATCGCGGCCTGGGAACTTTAGAACACCTTCATACGTACGCAGTATCAGCAGTACCTTGGGAAAAAAATCGTAGTTGAAATTTATGCGGTAAAATTATATTGGAAACGTCTAAAAAATTTGTGAGCAGCTTGCACTAGTGGCACAAGGCTAGCGAAAAAACGAAGATGATGGCCACTTGGCTAGTCCAGATTTGCCTCCGGCACACCAAGAATTATTCGTGTTCCGAGCCTTCGGGAAAGGCGTCGTGAAGCATGCGAGGCCCAGCGAATGCTTCTCAATATTTTGCACCGAGCCTATGACCTAGCTGCCCAGCTACGGGGGGCGCTGCGAGCGCTCGATGGTGACGGACGCACTCCACATCGCCTCCGTAGATTTTATGCTATTTCTGCGGACACCCACCTTGGTACCCCTGAAACTTGGATTTATCGTCACCGCCAAGTTCTCCGCTTCGCCTAGACAACACCTTCGTCCAGGTGGGTCCAGTTTTGACAACTTGAGGGACGTCCTTCACTCCCGGCTACAACGGCGCCTCGCTAAGGGCTCTCAGCCCGGCGATGGCGGCCGCTAACGTGGTTACGGGCTATGATCCTACCTCAAGCCAAATGCTGTCAATGGAGATTTCATCCTCCGAAAACACTATGCCATCAGAAGATGAATACCTCGACGACATGGTGAGACTGTGGCAACGCAAGCAAGCGAAATCGAAGTCTGCGTCTCAACAACAACGAGACGCCACGGTGGGCCACCATTCCCCAGCCTTGCAAGGAACGCCGGCGCGCCATCCCTCCGGTGGTGTGCCTACCTCTGCTCCGTCCTCGCAGCCAGTGAAGCAACGCAAGTGGCGTCCGCGTCAAACTTCTCGCCTCTCTCGCGACGACTACATCGTAGTAGTGAAACCTCGCGTTCCCTGCGAGCTACGCACATTTGTCCCGGCCGATCGCGCGGGCGACGCCATCCGCAGCTACCTCGGCGACCATACTACCACGCAAATTCAAGTGTGGCCAATCTGGGAACAGAACATCTTGGTCTGTAGCACCACAATTTTGCCTATGGCACAGCGACTCGTCGGGGACTTCCAGCTGCAAGGGGGGGATCAGCAGCTGCCCGTTCGAGGCCACGCCAAGGCACCAGGGGATACACGCAAGGGCGTCATCAACGTAAACCCTGCTGAAAGCCCGGAGAAGATAAAGTCTGAACTGTATTGGCCTCGAGGTACTATCCTTGCGGTCCGCAAACTCGGAGATTCCGCGGCGGCGGTGGTGACTTTCGAGGGCACGAAGTTACCCCGCTTCCTCTTCTACCACTGCGTAGCGACGTATATCCGCGCCTACAAGAAAACGGTCCCTGTTTGCACCAAGTGCGGTACCATCGGTCATCGACCACCTCAGTGTCCTCACCCCGCTCCAACCCAGTGTGCCAAATGTGGAACCCCCGCACCTGCAGGTCTCAATGCCCACGGCTGCCACCCAAAGTGCCTCCTCTGCCATGGCGCCCATGAGACTGGGACCAGTGGCTGCACGGCAAAATATCGAAAATATCGGAAACGCAAGCAGCCCTCAACATCTCCTCGAAGGACCACCTCATGTTCGTCACAGCCAGACAGCAGCACCAACCTGCATCATTCGGCTCCACCACTCCATGCCGACGCTCAAGCATTCCCACCGCTCGAAGCACCAGTGGCGGTACCTCAGGTGAGCAGTTGGGCAGGAAAAGCTGCTTCTAAGCCTCTCTCATCCCCTTCTGTCGATCCTCCTTCTCCCGAACTTGCGGCCTTTCGCCAGCAAGTTGCGGCACTTCAAAAGCAAAATTCTCTTTTAACTAAACAACTCGAACTTTTAAATAAGCGACTTCAACCCCAACAACAGTGTACTGCAAGGCCTTCCGGTATTGCCTCCTCTGTCCAGGCGGCTACACCGGCTAAGTCCGGGCTTGGTCCTCGCGCTAAGTCCACTCCCATTAAACCGCCGGTTCAAGCAACCATGTGTACTCCAGCACTCGAAACCGGTGCCACATCTACTCCAGAAGCTCTTGAGGCTCCTGGGGCACCTCAGGTTCTCTTGCCCGCTAACCAAACTCTCCCTAGCGAAGAGCGCACCCCGCGCGTAGAGGAACGCCTCACGCGCGTCGAAGCTTCCATTAATCACCTCCTCACCAGCTTTTCGGTCCAACGCATAGTAGTAGAGGTTACCCAGGCTATTCAAGCCTGGGCAGTCACCCAGTTTCAACCCAAGGCATCGCGTTCCCGCTCCTGCTCGGTGAGCAGTGAAGGTACAGCTCCACGGCGTCGTCGTAAGGTGGCTACCACCACCCCGCCGTCGGACAATCCGGCCTCCGTGCCCCTCCCTGCCTCTGAGGATTCCAAGCGGGACATGGAGAACCAAATATAAAACCTAAGACAGTCACGATGGCTACCAATTCTACGTCCCGTTCAAACATTGCGTCTAAATTCGAGATCATACAGTGGAACCCTGGAGGCTTCGGGAACAGGCGAAAGCGTTCTCATCTTTCCTTTTTCCTCAGCTCACTTGGCTCTCAGCCAGCCGTCTTGGCGCTCCAAGAATCTGGCCCTGCTCCAACCCTTTCTGGATACTGCTCCTATGTAGGCGGCACCACCACATGCCTCCTCGTGCATAAAGTTACACGGCGATACAGATTGACCTCGATCTGGATCTTCCTTACGACTACTGCATGATATCAGTGCTGTCTCAGTGGAGGGGCCAATCATCAATACATATCTTAAACGTGTACTGTCCCCCTCGCCTTGCAAGGGCTTCGTTTGCGCATCTCTTCCATCGGGCGCTGCGTATAGCGGCCCGACAACCACTGGTGATTGTCGGGGACTTTAATGCCCCCAGCCCTCACTGGGGTTACCACTACGAGAAGGGCCGGGGCAGAGAGCTCAAGGAGCTCATTTCCTCGCTGAGCCTGACGCTTCTTACCGATCCGGCACAACCCACACGTTCCGGCAACTCGGTCACGCGAGACACATGCCCCGACCTCTCGCTCAGCCGTCACATCTGCGATGCTACATGGGAAAATTTAGGCGAAACCCTAGGCAGCGATCGCTTTTTACTCCGCATTTCGTTCACACCGCGGCAGAAAATGCGCCAACACTGGGGCCAAGCCCGTCTCACCGATTGGACTCAGTTCAGAATGCAACCATTCCCCGCCGGCCTCTCCTCGACCGAATATGCAGCGTGGGCATCATACGCTCTTCATATAAAACAAGCGAACACTCGCACCCTTGCAACCTCTAGTTTGACTCCTGCAATCGATCCACACCTCCTACATCTTTGGCACGCTCGCCGCGGGCTCATAAGGCGCTGGAAACGCAACAAACTTAATGGGAAACTTCGCGCTCGCATTGAGGCGCTCACTGCAGAGGCGGCCGCATACTCCGCACAACTTTCCGATGCTAACTGGGCAGACACCTGTTCGAAGGCTGCAAACCAGATGAGCTCTAAGAGTGCGTGGCGACTCTAGAAGCCTTCTCGATCCCTCCACCACCAGGGGAGAAACGCAACGCCAGCTCCACCGTGTTCTGCATGCCTTTCAGGGCACTACGGATGAACTCGCGCGAGAACTTTGTGACCGCTACATCTGCCGCACAATTGATCCCGCAGGCCCAGCATATACATATTCTGGCGCCCCTAACACCGACCTCGACGCCCCATACACGCTTTCTGATTTACGATTTGCACTTACGAAAATGCGACGGGGCACGGCCCCTGGACGCGACGGAATCACAGTATCGCTCCTGGCAAATCTTCCCGACCAAGCACACCTCTCGCTACTCCATCTTATAAATTCGATATGGGACGGTTCTCCGCTTCCAATGGAATGGACCACATCGGTCATGACATTCATTCCCAAATCGGCAAAGTCCGTTAGTATTGACGCACTGAGACCCATCTCACTTACGTCTTGCGCAGGCAAACTCATGGGAACCATGGTTCGCGAATGCCTTTCCGCCTACTTGGAGGCCGGGAAGACCTTTGCCGACACGATGTTTGGCTTTCGCCCGCATCTGTCGGCGCAGGACGTCCTGCTCCAGCTTCAACACGATATCATAGAGCCGACTACTATGTGCCATAACGATAAAGCCGTGCTCGCTCTCGATCTCCGCGGGGCAATCGACAACGTCAAACACAGCACTATACTCACTAACCTGTCTACCACAAACTGCGGGCAGAAGGCTTTCAACTACATTCGCGCCTTTCGATCACATCGCACCGCCTTCATTCGCCTTAATTCTACCGAACACGGCCCGTACTTATTAGGCACGCGGGGTACACCTCAAGGGGCAGTCCTGTCTCCTCTGCTTTTTAACCTGGCGATGATGAACCTCCCCTCTCTTCTAAGCGAGGTCGAGGGAATACAACACGCACTATATGCGGACGATATCACAATCTGGACCAACACCGGCTCCTTAGCGCAAATCGAAGAACGCCTGCAAAAGGCTGCCCTTCTGGTGGACCCCTACGCAGGTTCATGTGGCCTGGAGTGCTCTCCAGCTAAATCGGCTCTTCTTTCAGTCTCTCCGCTACCGCCGCCTCAAATTTTTCTCCCGTCCGGGCCCGTCCCGTCAGTGCAAAATATTCGGGTTCTTGGCCTTCACCTCACATTGTCCTTAGATCCAAAGGACACAATAGCAGGCCTCAGACGCACCAGCGAACAGGTGAGCCGCATGATACGGCGGGTTTCTACCAAGCGCGGCGGCCTCTGCGAGTCTCAGTCCCTCCGATTGGCCCACGCGTTTGTGACCAGTCGCGTCCTCTACGCCTTGCCTTACCTTCGCCTGCGTTGTCGACACGAGCACCAGCTGGACGTCCTTCTTCGTTCAGTATACAAACGCGTTCTGGACCTACCTATTGCAACTTCCAACAGCCGATTCACGGCTCTGGGGGTACACAACACCTTTGCAGAGATGCGCGAAGCTGATCGCGTTAACCAAATCAATCGACTGTCGCAGACGCCTTCAGAGCGCCGTCTTCTACACAGACTTGGCCTTAACCCGATATCTGACCAAGACCCTCTGCAGCCGGTACCAGAGCTCTGGCGTCAAAAGCTATGGGTGGAACCTCTACCCCGTAATATGAACCCCGACCTCCATCCTGGCCGTAGACTAGCACGCGCCGAAGCACTTCATACGCGACACTCCGATCGTCCTGGTGTTTTCTACGTGGACGTCTCGGGTCCCTCCCCCTCGGGTCACTTCACGGCTGCCGTGATTACAGAGGGCAAACACGTAGATGGCCTCTCCTTTCAAGCAGACACAGTAACGCACGCTGAAGAGGTTGCCATAGCTTTGGCTGCCTCTCACCCTGCCTCACGAACCACCCTGATGGACTCGCGCTCGGCCTGTTCTCAGTACCTTCAGGGTTCCATTGCCCCGCTGGCGGCTAGCCTACTACAGGCAGCCTCTTGGCGCTTTAACCCTCATCCCATTCGTATAGTCTGGACCCCAGGCCACTCGGGCCTGCCCGGCAACGAGGCGGCAAATGCCGCTGCCCGCGCTTCTCCTGTCCGGGCCGTTGCCCCTCCATGTCCCGAGACGGAATCTGGCAATACTAACCTGACGCGCTTTCGCGAAATTTTGGCTTATTACCAGGCTTCGCGCCGCCTCTACCCGGACCCCGCACGCGGTTTGGAGAAAGCGGATGAACGACTGCTACGCCGCCTGCAGACGAACACTTTTATCAGTCCGGCGGTCGCCAGGCACTTTTTGCCGGAAATCAATGGCACCTGCTCGACCTGTCATGTCCTCGCCGACACATATCACGTCGTAGCATCGTGCCCAGTTAATCCCGTCCCTTTCTCATCCCCTTTTCCTATCCCAACTAGAGAGGCTTGGAAGGAGCACCTGCTCGGCTGCTCTACCTTGGCTGCACAACGCTCCTTGGTGGAGCGCGCACGGGCAGCTTCCAGCTCCACTGGCATCTCGGAGTAGGGGCTTGCCACTCTAGCACGCCGATGGGCCACGTCGGCACTCTCTAGTGGACTTTTTCTGAAATAAATGTTTTTTACCACCACCACCATTATGATGCCAACCAAAAGCAATTGTTTGTTATTATTGAGCTCAGGAATTCATATGCCTAAAGAATCGTCAAACGTGTCTCCATACCTATTGTGAAGAGAACCCATGTCGCATTAACTAATTGTTTTCCATGAATTTTTTCGGCCCCAGGCAATGTTCACACCACTAAGAGCCAAAGCTCTTCATTAACTCCCGCAAAACTAATATATCTGAATTTGGTTGTCTGCTTTTTGGATGTGCGATAGTTCTAATGCCAACACTGGCATTATGGTCATTTATGAGAAAAAAGAATTATTCTGATACATCGGCACTGAATATCATAGAGCCCGGTGTATGACTTACAAACTTTAAAATTAAGTAAAAATGTTGGCTAAAGTGAATTGGCTGACAAGACAACTCCTGCGCCTCGGCGGACAAAATTGAGACAAACAGTCACAGCTTCCGAACAAATATTCACTGACGCTATTCAAACAATTTTGTTGTTCTTGCGATTTGAACCTTTATGAACTTTCTTATTTGGAACACTGTTTTATTCTTCTGAAAAGCACGCGTCCTCAAACTCTCGACGAATTTCACACTTTATCAGCAATTTAAGGGCTCAGGGGCATGACTGAGCAGAATATGATGAAATAATTTTATTGAATATCGGGCGATTGGGAGGCCCGTGCCTGGCGCCGCCTAGATGGACGCCTGAAGCTGTTGCTCCGGAGCTGCCTCCAAGGCTCGCTGGACGGCCCAAAGTTGGTCTGTGAGTTCTGAGCTTGACGCAATATCTTTGCCCGCGCCATCCCTTCCTGCTTTCATTGCGACAAAGGAAGAGTGAATGCGATTGCAGTGTGTGGTAAATGTTCGGGCGTACTGAAAGGATTCTAAAATTTTTCGGCGGTAGTGAATTTGTAAACCATTAAGCTCCATTACTGAATACGTTTCATGATTACTCGAAAAAGCGCTGCAGGGCCCTTTTGATGTAAACAGCGTACCTACATTACAACCAGTTTCCACCAGTTCCTTGGGAACAATAAGCGACACAGCTCGTGGAAGTACGTTGTCTGCCGCGGCAGCTAAACGAGTAGCCCGAGCAGGGGCTCAACGCCACCGGCGCCAGAATGCAGAGGTAAATGAAAGTACCTGAACAGTTGCGCTTAGAAATAGCATTAGACAATATCGTAATCGTCGGAAAAGTTGTTATTTCCATGTCCTCTATCAGAGATGGAGTTCGATTTGAATTGAATTTCCTGCTCAACGTCACTGTCTTTTTGTGATAGCTCTCCGCGTGAAACACAGCATTTGCAAGCTGAAGAAAGTCATTGAAAGTTGGGCTATCCTTAGTGGCTAGTTGAAGTGCGCAATGCCCGAATTTTTCTGTTCTTGAAAGATTTATGCTTCCTTGACGTTGTCTTCTGAACTGCAACCCCGAATCTCAAATGAGCTGACTGACTGTGAAAATTTAATAGTTATAGAACGGGTCCATGATGTTCAAAGGGAGCTTCTTTCCCAGGGTTATTGTGTTGATGATTCAAATATAAACATTAAAAACCAATATGACGCCCTTGCTCAATCACCAGCATCGCCCACTTGTTTCGATTATTGTGATAACCATATCGACGTAAAAGAGAAATTTTATGATACGGCTAAAGAGGAGCGGTACACATCCATTCTCTTCAAGTCGACAGTGTTCTCGTTTTAATTTAGATGTAAAGCGAATGAATTCTGCCAATATCCACCAAGTGGAGAAGCCTCAATTTTTCAGGTTAACTCGTGGTTAGATCAAATGGGAAGACGACCTCTCCTAAAAGCCTTTACTAACGAACTCAAATAATGTATTTGAACGATTTCATCAATCAAAAAACTTTATTTTTTACGCGTGGATTTTTCGTCTAATTATGTGC